>NC_143014.1:263216582-263329082 GCF_055824585.1 Amblyomma mixtum | reverse complement strand
CGGAAAATACAGTTGCATGCTTCTCTCTTTGCGGGTATTGATAAGCTGTCACTCATGATCTCAGACAACCTGGCATATCCGCTCCACCCCATTCTTATTCTTCTAGTTAGTTCCCTCTCACGATTGGGATGAGGGGTCACTACCTGCCCTAAGTAGACTTAATTATTCCCTTACCACTTCTAGCACCCCGCTACCAACTGTGAACTAGTATTCCGTTGCGAGACTGTTAAGCATTGTTATGATTTTCTGCATGTTAATCTTTAGACCAAACGTTCTGCTCTGCTCTCTAATTCATTGGTCATTTTTTGTAGTTTGTCTCCTGAGTGACTTATCCAGGCAATGTCACCAATGATTCGCAGATTAATTGGGTATTCTCTATTAAATCTTCTTCCCTACTGTTCCCAACCCAGGCCTTGGATTACCTCCTGAAACAGGTTGTGAATAGCATTGGCGAGACCGCGTCTTCCTGCCTCACATTAATCCTTACTGTAATTTTATTGCTGACTTTATGGTTTAAAATGGTAGCCGTTCTGTCGTTATAGATATCTTCCAGATTTATCACATAAGATTCTTGTGCACCCCAACTCCACTATGCCTGCATAGCTGCTGAGGTTTCTGTTGGGTCAAATGCTTTCTCCTTATCCATGAATGCTAAATGTGAGGGTCGGTTATATTCCGCCTATTTCTCTGTCACCTTATTGATAGCATGAGTATGGTCTATTGTCGAAAATTATAACAAAAGCCACCCTGGTGATTGGGTTCATTGAAGTCTAAGGTTGTCCTGACTCTACTGGCGATTACCTTAGTAAATACCTTTTAGGCAACGAACAGCAAGCTGACCGGTCTGTAATTTTTGAAGCACTTCATGTCTCCTTTCTTCTGCATAAAAATAACGGTAGCGTTCCTCCACGTATCTAGTACGCTCGAATTCGTAAGTCATTGCGTATACAGGGTGGCTAGTTTTTCTAGCACAATTTCCTTCTACAGATCTTCTCTTACCTGATCTTGACCAGCTGCTATCCCCTTTTGCATTGCTGCTAAGGCTTTCTTTAATTCCTCTTCGTTCTTCGCGGGATGGCCCCTTGCTGAGCGCTACTGCCTCTATAACTGGCGTTCTGACTACATTGGCTACTGTACAGATTTGTGCACAACTCTTCGTCTACTTTAACTATCGCATCCATTATGTTAATGGCATTGCCCTCATTGTCTTTTATCGCATAGATCTTGTTTTTACCTAGCCATAGCTTCCCCTTCGCCGCTTTTAGGGTACCCCAATTGTTTAGACCACGCTCGGGTTCTACATATTAAACTTCACTCTGTCGTCTGCATTCCTCTTATTTATTAAATTTATAGCTCTGCCAGTTCTATTCTCTCTGTTGGGTTAGACGCTTTCACATTTTTGCGTTTTTTAAAGATATCTTTCGTCTCCTGAGAAGCCTGCCGATATCCTGCTCAACCATCTAACCGTCTACTTCTGCACTGAAATCCTTAATGATAGCTGGCAGATTATCGTCCACTGTTTAAAGAATAAGATAGCCCTCCTCAGCTAAAGCTGAATATCTGCTCTGCGGCGATATGCCAAATTTCTTTGCTTTCCATCTTACCGCTAACCCGTTAATCGGCTTCCGCTTCACTAATTTCTTTTGTTCCCGCTTCAAATTTGAGCTAATTCGAAACCTTAGCACTCTGCGGTTGCTACAACACACTTTTCTGAGGACATCTGCATTGTGCACAATTCCAGGATGAGCGCAAAGTATGAAGTCTATCTCATTTTTAGTCTCAGCAGTGGGCTCTTTGACGTTTATTTCCTGTTTTCTACTTTGTACAAGGTATTGATGATCCATGGATTATTTTTCTCTGCGGACTAATAACTCGATACTGCTATTCCTAGAGCCGATGCCGTGGTCACCTACCACCTGGTCTCCGGCCTGCTTCTTGCCTACGTTCGCGTTGAAGTTCGCCATCACTACAGTGTACTGTTACTTTACTTTGTTCATTGCAAATTTCACGTCTTCATAGAAGCTTTCAACGATCTTCACGGCTGGATGTAGGCGCGTATGCATGCACCGCCTTCAGCATGCGCCTCTTATTAAGCCTAAATTACGATAGCTGCCACCCTCCCGTTAATACTATGCAACTCATTTATGCTGAAAATTGAAAACCGAAATATCTTTATTTCTCTCGCAGAATCTACCCTTAAAAGGGACACAACAAAAAAAGCTGCAGTATGCAGCTTGGAGGCCATTGTGCCTCCAAGTTGCATTCTGAAGAGAAATCTAAACCTAGTTCTCGTTTGTCCGCTAATCCATGATAGCTCAGTACAGCCGGCGAAATCTTGAGCTGGCGTGCGTGACGGTCGCGTTTTTCGTGCTCCTGCAGCTCACCACGGTGCAAACTTGCGTAAATATGTACTTTAAGCAAAGGCTCATCAAGCACGTTCTTAGTATTGAGCTTTCCGCAAGGTTGTTCAGTCGCAGACCGCAGGAGCGCAGAAAAAGCGGCCGTCGCGCACCCCAGCTAAAGATTTGGCAGGCTGTACGTGCCCGTCCCTTAGCACCTGCATACGCCTCATCTGTCCTAACCTCACTTAGCCATATCACATTCCATTTAATAACCGATAGTAACAGTACTGCTAGGTTAGGCTCACTGGATAAGGTACTAGGATTAAACGTTGCCAAGATCAGTTACAAAGGGCGGCCTGTCCAGAGCCAGAGATGCTCAGCACCCTCCGCTACGTCACAGTTCTGGTCGCCGCCTTACTCAGTTCTTCCGTAGCTGCTGGGGACTGAGGGCCGAGGGTTAATTGGTTTCTTCATAGGAGATTGTGGCCGAGTTCTACACCAGGGTAGCCAAATCATGCTCTGGTAAGGGAGTGTGTTGTCGGCTCTGTGTTATCGGTCGCACCCCAGGCGTGATTGCGCATCACTATCGACACCATGAGTTTTTTTTTTTTTTAACCCGGTAGAGACTTGAGCGGCATCAGGATTCGAACCCCGGCTATTTTGCACACTCGGCGGATGCTGTTCCTCCACAGCATTGCTGAAGCTGAAGCGTACAATGTCACGCTAAGATAAGAGGAGGCCTCCTCCTTCACCACTGCTGTGTAGCACGAACTCACACAATAACTGTGGTCTCGCCCTTATGAAAATGTAGGAACCAGATGAAACTGATTTAGAGGTAAAAGTGGCTTATAGGTCACTAGTGAAATCATAGCAAAATTTAAATAAGCGGTAAGAAAGTGCAAGCTGACACTTCTCGCCCTCCGGCCTTGTAAATACACTGAGGAGGTAAAGGTACCTCCAACTGTTTGGTAATTGGTAGCGCACTCCTCTTTGGCACGCTTGAGCCACCGAGATCAACGCCAAGGATTTTCGACAGACAGGCGAGCCGCCGTTGCTGTTTCCTTTCCTAGTTCTTGAAACTACCTCAGGAGCTGTATGCAGGCACCGGTTAGATGCGGACGCAGAGCGCGTGTGCTGTTGAGCGGTACTCACGCTGTCGCAACGCAGTGCAGCAGCAGCAGCCCCGCAAAGGCCCGTCCTAGGACCGCCGCCGTCGAGTGCGCTCTCCAGACCGGTGCAGCTGCAGCAGCGTGGTGGTGGTGGTCGCCCACGCGAAGGCCACCATGAGCATGGGGGCCACCACCCACACGCCAATTTGAACGCCCTAAAAGCATGGTTTAGGCTCGGAAAGAGCTCTGGGCCATATTTTGGTGATGGGCTGCAACAGAAACGTTTAGACGATTTGTATAGCAGCATCTAGAACGAATACCTTAACGGACAACTTAACATAGGCGAACAGCACCCGCGTCCTATTACAGAATCCGTAGCTTATAGACGGGAAACCTGTGGTTGTCGTTGGTTTTCTGATTTATGCAACAGGTACTTCACAATAAAGTGGAATTCTGGAGGAAGGAAGGTCAGTTAATGGTCCTTGTAAATCATTGCGTACGCGCCCCTTTCACTGCGATGGCGTTAAAGAGCCCGTGTCGCAGAATGGCAGGCGTCGTCGTTGCCCTCCGTTCTTTTTCTCGGCGTCTATTCTCGGCATCGTTGACCGCGAGCGAAAAATCTACAAACAATCCCCTGAGAGGCAACCTACGTGGCAGGTGGTAAGCTGGGTCGCGCGATATTGCGGCTTTATCAGAACGTGCCCGCTGGACTGTGAGAAAATCATCGAGCAAGGTTCCTCAAAAGAGTAACTTTTGTAGCGTGAACCTCAGCTTTGGCATCTCATGCCAACGAAGGGCACAGTGGCGCGCCGCTTCTCTACTGGACCACTGCGCGATAAGTGGTATGAGGACTTAGGGGATCAATCAATGTCAAATAGAGGATGAACAATTCCGCATATATGGGTATGAACTCATTAACGCTACCATGTCATACTCTTGAGGCGCAGCTTATGTGTACCCTTCAATTTCTTTAGTTCACTAGCACTGCTAGGCACATGTTCCGATTCATAGCATGCGTACATACTACATACAATACGTTCGGTCGAGATGAAAAAAAGATTAGCACAATGACAACACCGGAGCGACAAAACTCGCACCATGCGGCTGGCACAGCGCTGTGCTTCGCGAGCACGAACTGCACTTTTGTAATCGGTGTGTTCATAACCACCGCGCCGAGCGCTGCTCTCTGCCGCTCCGGTGACACATGATAGTGGTTATATTTTTTCGTCTTGACTCTGCATACTTACGCCGCTGTATCCTGCTTTGTAGTACGCAGCCCACCTATCCACTGTCCTGCAGGTGTGTACACCTCGCAAGCCTTCACCTGAGTGAAGGCCTATGTGAAGGCCTT
This sequence comes from Amblyomma mixtum, assembly GCF_055824585.1. Classification (NCBI taxonomy): domain Eukaryota; kingdom Metazoa; phylum Arthropoda; class Arachnida; order Ixodida; family Ixodidae; genus Amblyomma; species Amblyomma mixtum. Next base: position 263,324,280 of record NC_143014.1, on the reverse strand, counting down.
GAAGGTAAATATCTTCCAGGCAAACGCCTTCTGGTCAAATGCATTTAGATTGTAAGGACATTAAGTACATGCTCTAACTAGCGTTAGACTACACGATGTTCTGCCTTTAGCCATCATAAACAGTATGCCATTTTTGTGTGTCAAACTGCCACTTCAAGGGAAAAAATGCACCTTAACATCTGGGACCGCGACTCCTCTGCGCTTCCTGGACATTATCAGATATGTGGTGTTTACGCTGGCTCAGACCGACATCAAAAAATTGGCGGTGGCTTAGCTCTGGTTAAGCCTGGATATACAAGCGAAAAGCTGCAGTTATGCTTTATTTGACGTCATGGCTGTCGCAGTTCGTGCACAATGCACTGGGAGCACCACGATAACGGTGCAGGCAAGCGCGTTATTAGCCCTCCTTCCGCATTCCTAGCAACTGTGGTAAACACGCGGCTACAACGAAAGCGCAAACGGTGGCGAGGAGGCGAGCGCGCAGTAGCCAACTCCCTAGCTACACTTCTGGGTCTTCTTTTCGTCCTTCCATGGCGAATGTCGGCGCCTCTTCTATGGCCGCCGCCGCCGCTCACGCGTTCTCGCAACGCCTTGCGAAAGAACCTTCTCCTCTTGGGACGGTCGCGGCGACCGCGCGGCAGCGGCGAGCGGTAAACCGGTGGCGAGGAGGCGAAACACTTGTTGTTGGGCTAGTTGGCATTACATACTTCTGAAGGAACCAGCACAAAACACAACGGACAAGAAAAAGGCGGAACACGACAGACAGGAGCGCTGATGTCCGTCGTGTTCCGCCTTTTTCTTCTCCTTTGTGTTTTGTGCGCTGGTTCCTTCAGAGGAGAAGAAGTGCCGACGTAGCGCGCGCCGCGGCAGCGCCAAGGGGTGGCTCACGCCAAGCGCGGTGTTGACGTGCCTAGTGAAGCTTTTCGCTTCAAAATGCCTCACCGTGACGGTCACTGGGAGGTCGGCTAACGGCTCTGCATGGATGGGTCCAGTTGCGGGCTGATATTCCTCATGGCAACCGCGGTCCTCGCCCTGGAGCGGGGTGGTGCTGCCCATCGCCAGCGCCGAGTGCCCCGTGTCTGCGGTGGCTAATCCGGGCAGAGGACAGGAGTTGGGTGAGCTGGGAGACCTGCAACCGCCAAGATGAAGACTGAGCGCTGGTTGTGGTGTCACCGCCTCTCCCGTTGCAGAGGCCGACTTCTCGTTCATGAACGGCCAGGATACTATGTCGTACTCAGGAGACTCGTCAGCCGCGCGAAGTCTGTGAGCCATGGGCTGATCAAACGCCGGTAGGGAGAGGTGTACAACCTGGCCGCGTCCCATCTACGAAAGAACCTCTGACCAGAGTCGAAGAGCTGGAACAGGAGCGCGGGTGTTGTTGTTGTTGTCCTCTAGATAATGGCGCGTACCCACTGCGGGGCAACGAACGCCACGAGGTTATCTTCTTTGCCTTCTGCTCCGTGTTCTTTACGGCACGTGTGCATCAGTAGGTGCTGGGAACCACTGGTATGTGCAGGCAAATGCAAGAAAATTCAAAACCCTCAAACTTGGGTAGAAAAAAATTGGAGGAGAAAAAAAGGTAGGTGTGTCGCAAATGCTTAATTAAAACCCAGATATAATCAGAACACGTTAATAATTTCATGTCTGATTGAAACACGTCTTTTATTCAAAGCCCGTACGTGCACATCGCTGACACATCTGTGCAGGCATGTCGCCTCACTGTTGTAAAGACGACCGAGTCGAATTCTCACACTTCGCACAGTGAACTCATCAATATCAGCCTCTAATAGGCCGCGAAAGCGCATTTAGGTTGCAAAGGAAATTAATGTATGCAATGTCAATTTTTTGCGTGTAAAAAAAATGGCTGAGGCTTAACTTGGTTAAGCCTGGAGAATGCGAAGCATCATCGTGTCGCGTAATTTGAAGGCGCACAACCATAGCGACGGCGCGAGGTGGGCCCCCGTTTCTCCACTGTCGTGACGTCATCGTGTCACGTGGTGTGACGTCATGTATCAAGTGATTTGGAAGCGCACAACCACAGCGACGGCGCGAGGTGGGCCCCCGTTTCTCCACTGTCGTGACGTCATCGTGTCACGTGGTGTGACGTCATGTATCACGTGATTTGGAGGCGCACAACCACAGCGACGGCGCGAGGTGGGCCCCCGTTTCTCTACTGTCGTGACGTCATCGTGTCACGTGGTGTGACGTCATGTATCACGTGATTTGGAGGCGCATAACCACGGTGAAGGGCTGAAGTGGTAGCTAAAGTAGTATGCTTCGCATAAAAATTGGAGGAGTAAATTTGCTATGCCACCGAATTACAACATTAGTGCCGGTTCTCAACGCACAAGTTTGAAAAACTTGTAAATTTGCTCCAACTCTGTAAAAGATACTAGCAAATCAAAGTAGTAAAAAGCGTCGCAGTACAAAAAAAGACATCAATCAAAATTTTTATCCATAACAAGAGAAACAGGTGTTCTCATTGTTTTAAAATGACACGAGGAAATATGAAGCTGTTTCTTTCCCTGCACATTTGCAGAAAACGATTACAACGCCAGCAAGATGCTTTCTGAGCTACTACGTAATGAAGCATCGAAGAAAGCCGGCCCTCACAGAAAATTGACCGCTCTTTGGGATGCGAAAAAAAGGCTCACATAAATATATACGTGCTAATTTTTTCCAAGCTAGGAAAAGAGATCTGAACAAGTTGCATTTCTTCATTATGAATAACACCTCGTACCAAAGACGAACGCGGAGGTGAGCACACAGCCAAGTGGTGCTGTTATTTGAGGACTATAATGATCAGCGCTTTTTCTGTATTACCCTCGGTTTTCCTTGCCACATCGGGCTTCCGAGCAGTGATAGCCACCACTGGCAATCGTCACTTCACTGCCGCATTTAGAGCGGTGAAAAATAGTGTAATGCATCTGAGTAGAGCTGGGAATGGGCAGAAGACGTTTTACAGATCAGAGCACATTTTGCACGACGACAAACATAAGGGTCACGACACACAACGTAGCACACGTTTCAATCGCTTCCCCTTCGTGCGTTGAACCTATTCAGGCGCAGTACTGAAGAGACGAACCTTCATGATTCAGTAACTGTAACTTTGCCCTTCTCACACCCTCTGAGTAGCGGTGTTAGGCGACGCAAACCAGAGCAGCGTTATTGGCTCGCGACCGCAAGAAGTTAATATCGTAGCGGTAACCGGCACCGCTTGCTCATAGCTTTCAAATCACAGAGAACAACTTGTGACATGCAGTGTATATTCATTAATCCCACCGCAACAGAAATAATGCCAAATTCTTGCCCTGTACTTATATCAATCACGGCTGCCCGCTTCTCCAGATGTCTCGGGAGTTAGTCCTTCGCAGGAACCGCCATCCGAGCTGCAGCCCGCTGCAGCCGCATTAACGGATTCAAGGATACATCCGAGGCCTACGCTAGGGCCGAACACCCAAGATACTGGACTGCCGCACGAGAGAGGAAGTCGCTGTGTCTGTAGAGAGATGACCACCTCGTGGCAGTGGCGGTAGCCAACGGCAAAGCTTTGACACTGAATAGATGCTACCGCTTGAAAGCAGCAACATGGGATCAGAAGGAAACACTTTCAATGAACTACGAGGAAGGTGAACTTCTCACAGAGAGCAGTCCGGAACTTCGCACCGTGGTTCTTCGGACATAGTAGATGACCTTAACAATCGCCCTAGACAAAATAACTTGATAGTTAAGGGCTTACCAGAACTACAAAGTGAAAAAGACACGGAAACAATGGCAAGGAATCTGTCTGCAGCCGCTTGAAGTTGGAAACGGGATAAATTGAATGCGATCATGTCATTGGCAGGCTCAAGTCTGATTGCATCCGCCAATAGTAATTAAGTTGTTCAACTAAAAAAGCAAAACTACCATCTCAAAAAGTGCACCAAATTGAAGGACGTAACTTCTCCTAAAGTATGCATTGACGAAGTTTATTCACAGAATCTGCAAGTGGCTTTGCGAATTCGCGAAGCGTAATGAAGCCAACGCAAATTTAGGCTTTCACATGATAAGCTGGGCATAAGAGATAGAATTTGCAGATTTGGCGAGATTCGTGACCGTGTTGCGCAGTAAAACCGAGTGCAGCCCATTTTCAGCAAGAATCACCAGCAGCCTTTTCAGAAACAAGACAATTTAAACCTTGAAGGAATCATATCCTTAGCGGTAAGGAACAGACACCACACCAAGACACACACACACAGGACTTGGTGTCTTGGTGTTCTGTCTGTTTCTTACCGCTAAGAGTATGATTCCTTCAAGCCGTTACCAACTAGCCCAACTTAATGTTTTAACAATTTAAACCATTTGGCCTATATCATTCATTGTTGCTAACTTGCATACTTTGCTACCTATGCAAGGAAACTTGCTTTCCATAATTGACACGTGTTAGGGAGACGTTATTATGGGAAGAGAAACATGGCTGAACCCAAGTATCTGGGACGCTGGGCTAGTTTTTTCAAGATGAATTTGCGGTTTGTGGAAAACCGGTCTTGATGCAGAGGAGGACGCGTTTTTATTGCCGTTAAGGACACAACTAGTTCTTCTCTCTTACTTGTCGATTCCACACTTAAAATGTTCTGGGTAAGAATGGGCATAGGATGTATGATGAATTTTTATGGCGCAAAGGCATCTGTGCCCAAAGAGCGCCAAGCTACGAAGTATTTTCGCCTTCTCAAGATGGCGTCAAAGACCCATTTCCCAACTCCACCCGAAGTCTAAAGGCAGGTGATTTTGTGCTGCTGAAAGAATCTATTCAGCCAAAACAGCTCTCGAAGATGGCAATATTTGACGCGACTTTTCCCGGCCGTGACGGGCGTGTTAGGTCATGCACCGTGCGACTTCTCTAAGGAGCAACACTGCGTCGTCCGATTCGACTGCTCTATGCGATAGAGCTTGTGAAGTGAGTACGTCTGTGAATTGTCAGTGCCATTTCGGTCAGGAATGTGTTGCGAATGTTGTGTTTCGTAGAACGACAGCTTTCTGTGCGTCGACCTCAAAGACCAAATCTCCTCTTTTGCGGAAATGTTTGGACTTATTTTCGACCGTATGTGCCCTTCGAAGAGTGTACCCCCGTCCCACTGCGCCATGTCAATCGCCTCTCCCTGGACAACATCGCTCAATTCTGAAGCCCTGGAGTGGCGAGAAGGGAGGTATCTGGCGGCTGAGATGGGGGAGCGACGACGCAACCACAAAAACGTCAGTTGCAAAACGAACCTTGTACTCAACGCAACTTTTTGTAAGCTCTATTTTAACCACCATTAAATTCAGTTTTTCTTTGTTCACCGGTTGCGTATTCTTCGCCAAACGTCAGCGTATTCACAACAAGCAGTGCGCCATCATCGACATAGATGTGGTGCATAGTGTGGGCGGCTGTATTGGCTGCAGCCCCATCATTTTCATCCGGTTGCACATAAAGTTGAGTCCCGTCCCTTCTTGGTAGAGTTTACCGCCACGTTGTTTGTGTGAGCGTGGTCATAACAAGGCATTCAGGACAGCGCCCAGCAAGTGCTACTTAGCCTAACCACCTGCCACTTTCTACTCTGCAGACATCCGTGGATTCACTTTCAGTCTCACGCCATGGATAATGTCAACGCACTGTTTTTGAATGTTCAAAGCCACGCGCCATGTGTTGCCGTTCAAGCGAACTTGCAGCGCTGGTCGAGAATTAATGGGAATGTTACGTTGAGCGTCGCGAGCTCAGGGTATTGTAGCGCGAGCGCATGAGTCGTTGCCAGAAGTGGATCCCGTTTACTTTAAGCGCATAGCTGCTTTCGTTCTGACCGTCGCTTTATTTCTCGTAACATTTAATGCGAAAGCATTACTTGTCCTATTGGGAGAAAATCCGGTGGCGCGCGCGCGCGCGTGTGTGCGTGTGCGTGTGCGTGTGTGTGTGTGTGTGTGTGTGTGTGTGTGTGTGTGTGTGTGTGTGTGTGTGTGTGTGTGTGTGTGTGTGTGTGTGTGTGTGTGTGTGTGTGTGTGTGTGTGTGTGTGTGTGTGTGTGTGTCGCAGAAGGTACATAACATTCAAGTGATGGCAAGAAAAATAGGGTGATGTCACCAAGCGTTCCTATGACGAACACAGAAAGCCGAACACCGTCTCTTCAGAGGGCCCTATAGATGTCGTTCCTCTTTGCATACTCACCACTGGCCGACCTACATGTGGCGTCAGTTTCTCTGACTCAGCCATCAATGTTTTGATGCAACCGTTTGTCGTATAGCATTCCGGGTGGCGTTATACGATTTCTAGTTGCACATAGCTTACATATGCCGCTCAAGCTGGAGGCTACCTTGCGACATGGATACGAATCAGACACATATGCATCTTCAATCTATGCCTTCTCAGACTTCCATATCCAAATTTTGATGCAACCGTTCGTCGTCCAGCGCTCCGGATGATTTCGTACGAGTGTGTGAGTGTGTGCGCCTCATAGACAACCGAACGTCTACGTCTTGCGTCGAAGACATGTGAACGGGGCCAACCTCGTCGCCACGCAGTGAAACGGTGCGAATGTTTGCAGCCTGGTGCGCAATCAATAAATTGAATAAAGTAACCTTAATGAAGCAGCCCACCTAACGCCTAATCAATGCGCCCTATGACAGTAATGCTTTACTATTCACGGCCTTTACAAGTCTTAGGTCTCTGCCGAACTTTTTTATTGTCGCGTTGTTACTTAATGCTACCGGTAATATAGTACATATAAACACAGGGATTTCAACGGTTGGCCAACGAAGCAGCATATCGTGCTTGTTTCGGAAGTACTAGGGTTATGCAAGAAGCTCATTGCACGCGTCAATGTCCGGCATTAGTTAATCATAAGTACCTACATTGCGAATAAGCTAAAATATTTACAGAACACGGCTTATTGCTGCAAATGCAAGAAGACATGCGTTGTAAATGCTTGTCGTGTTCTTTGTAATGAATGCAGCGTGATAATGCTGACAATCTGAAAAAGTACATAACCTCCATTTCTCAAAATAGCCTTCTTTTTTTTCAGAATTTTCGCCGGTGTTTTTCTTTTACTACGGCACAACAAAAAAAATTTTAATTGTATTTTATTGCCGATTACGCAAAGAATTTCGAAAAAGCAGGAGCAAGAATAATGCTGCTCACAATAAACAAACTTCAGGAGCTCTCGGAACAGATGAACACTGGAACGGAAGCACCAAAATACCGGGTGTTTTTTTTAGAAGGTCAAAATTTTTAAATAAAGGTAAATTCCTTTAGATTTATTTTAACACTGGGGCTATACTGAGGGCTACGGCGGACGCAAGGTAAGAGGCAAATTACTTCAATTAGTTCGCTGATTAACTGAATACGTTAATTAACTTTTATAATTTTTATTTTAGGAGACATGCTGCATTAGCAGAATTGGAGATCGTCTTCCAAACAGTCCAGCCAAAAAAAAAAAGTTTCATGAAAAAATTTTTGAGCGCGTTACGAAGCGAGAAAAAGTCACCCTGGTAGGCAGCTTCACACTGTAACACAGCGTCTGTGAGCGCCTGTGAGGTAGTCGCTCCGCCCTGCGCTTTGTGTCAAGAGCTCTCGGAAGAGATGAACACTCGAACGGAAGCACCAAAATATAGGCGACCTTGATGCGTCTGAGTCCAGAATTCTTGGATGAGGCGTCAAATTAATGCGTTGCTAATGGCTGGCCGAAGCCGACACGTCGCTACTGAGGATACAGGGTGTTCGATGTTTACAGTTGGCTGGACCATTCGTGCCTGCTTGGAAGAAAGTATCCACAGTCAAAGACGCGCAATTGAACGGCAGGCCTTCGGACACCCTTCTAGATCTCTTGATCGTTGCGATGCTTTGGTTACGAAGTCCTTTTAAATTTACATCACCTTGAAAGTAGAGGTCTGCGCTTACAGCAGCTCAGGCTACTCTTTTTCGCGTTGGGGACGATCACACTGCAGTTGACACAGCATCACATCTACAAAATCCGGTATCTAACCCAGGCTAGAGAATTCATAGGCTAGATATGCTAGTAAGCTCACAACAAACAACAGGCGTAACCTCATTAAAGTAAAAAATATACAACAAAACAAGAAAATGTAAAACACCGATACAATGAGCACATAATTCAATAGACATGAAGGGAATGCCCAGCATTGGCTGTCAGACAACCATAACTGCCATCAACGAGCCGTGAAGGAAAAGCAACGAAGATTATGGACCAGCAGTAGAGATTACTAGGTAGAGAACTCAACATCTAGGAATTCTTCCAGCGTTATAATTCTGATTTCTTGTCGAGCCCTCGTCTCCCATGAACATAACGGCTTGAAAAGAATAAAATGCCTCATAATAAGGGCGGCTAATGCTCTCTTCTAAGTCTGTACTAGAACGTCTGTGCAGATGGTTCGAAATGCAATGACAAATGAATAGCGTGAATATCAGCACTGCTTGTTGCTTTTTTGCGCCAATTTCTTTCTGTTGTGTGTACTAGTCTTTCATTCAGCTCTCAAGCAACAAATGCTGGCGGAGGTCAGTTTTCAAGCTGAGCTCCAACAGTATATAAATGAATTTCACTTGAGAATCAGATGTGTGTATTGTAAAGTTTCTGCAGGTTACCCCATGTGCCGCTTTAAAATTATCCTTCCGTCAGAAAGCTAGAGCGTAGGGCTCGACAGAATACATCATGGATAAGTTGTGCCGCTGCCTCCCAAAATTTTTAACACTGTCGAACTTGACGGTGGAATTGAAAGCATTTCACTGACACTCCGTGAATAGTCAGTAGTTTGGGCTGCGATTTCTGTCAGCGGAATTAGACGCAGATCATCCGGGGCTCCTATTGGGAGAGGCTTGGCTGGCCTGTAGTGGCGTCTAACGGAGAGGAAAAAGCATGTGCAGTTGGTATTAACTTTTTTTTTTCTCAGCCGTGTTCCATCACATAGCGCACTGGCACACCGGGTATGCTATGTAGAAAATGGAGTTATTCGGAACGGACTCTGACATGAGCAATTTGGTTCCCGAGTACTACCACACCAGGAGGCCACTTTCGAGCTAGAAGGAGAGTTCGAATAGGAGTATCATGCAGGAGTCTATTTTTTTCTCTACATGGTGTACTGCTTTTTTATTTTGCTTTTAAGCAAATATTTTCGGTGGAATTGTGCAATGCTTTCCTACTTTTCAAACCGTATGCCTCTGTGACTAAGCATGACGAAATGATATTCCACCTCCAAGAGGGGAGAATTTTAACCCTCTTGCGTATAAACATAGATTTGCTTCTTATTTTTATTGCCAACTTTTACTTCTATATAAGAATATAAAGCATGACCTCTTATTGCCCAGCACGAAATGCAGTGGTAAAAAAGCTGACGCTGTACATGTTTACGTCTAAACGCAAAAACTGCGACGTCTCTCTGTCTCTCTCTTTCTCTCTCTGTGTGTGTGTGTGTGTGTGTGTGCGCGTGCGTGTGTGTGTGTGTGCGTGCGCGCGCATGCGTGCGCGTGTGTGTGTGTGTGTGCGCGTGCGCGTGCGCGTGCGTGCGTGTGCGTGTGTATGTGCGCGTGTGCGTGTGTGTGTCCGTGTGTGTGTGCGTGCGTGCGTGCGTGTGTGCGTGTGTGCGTGTGTGCGTGCGCGCGCGCCCCAGATTATCACTGGCCTGGATGGCCAAATTCCTATAACCGCAAAATATCACGTGGCGTCTCCGTACCAGTCAGTAAATTTTGTGACAAGGGACATCGGCGGAACTTCGGTGTGACGACCATGTTAGTGCTATCGCATTGAAATATGCAACTGGAACGTGAAACTCCACTCTATCGCAGGTACGGGGGGCGTGTGCGTGCGTGCGTGTGTGAGTGTGTGTGTCCGCGTGGGTGCACATGCGTGTTCGTGTGCGTGTGCGTTTCTTTGCAGTTTGTATTTAAACTCCGCTATTAGTACTGCAAGCTGCAGTAGCAGCTTTCAGCTATTATATGACAGTGTCTAGGTTTGTATTTATCCTTTTTTTCTGATTTCTGATTTTTCCTTTCGGGCGCTGTCTATACACTAGGTTGCTCACAACCCGGTGGGCAGGTTTCGATGACGTCACAGTTGGGAGAAACCACCTGCGCCGTATGCCATGCGTAAGTTTTAATATCCAGTCGTTGTCGGGCATAATTACATGTTGGATATCTTCAACTTCAATGCGGATTACTAAATGTTCGAAACTGCTTTCTACTAGGGCGTTGAATACCTTAAATTTTGTAATTTAATACTGAGCCGTATAGCAAAAAAAATTAAAGTTAATTTTTGGATATTTGTTCCAATACGCGTACACGCACAGCGCCGTCGTATATGCCATGTTTTTTTAAAAGACAAGTCGCTACAGAGTAAAAAGAAAACACTGGTAGGACCAAAGTAAAGCTGCAATTTCATCATTAGAATAATCGAAGTGACGCAAGGCTTCCTCCAACGTCACCTGTTGGATCACACCAATCCGGCGCTCTCAGTTACTGGAATAAGCAGAGGGGAGAAAATGCCTTATGTGCAGCGTCCCTCAGAGCCCCGGATTCGCTAATATTACTACAAGCTGGCTGGCGCGTAGATTCCTCTGACAAAATGTGGCAGCTCAAGCAGTGAAATCACATGATGTTGTAGACACGCAAACACAGTGCAAAAATACAACACCACTTCTTTTCTGAATGCTTTCACTGGAAAGTGCTCTACTGGAAAGGTCACGCACGCGCCTTCCTCGGCACTGCTCGTCCATACCGAGTGCTGAAATGGCAGAAACAGGGCCGTCGCTGCCTTGACTTGCCTGCGCTCTCTTAGACGCTTACAACGTCGGAGTAAAAAAACGTTTTTAGACGCATGCAGCGCGTAGCAATTGCCTTTGTAAACCTCACAGCGAAGAAGTACAAGCCGATAAAATGAGAACAAAAATTCCTTTGAGGCACTTAGATATTTCAAGTGCGGGAAGGCGAAAGCCATTTGCGACTTATTGCACTCATTTGAATTTGGCCGCGCTTTAATCCATTTCACGACAGAGGAACAAAGCGTGGCGAGAGGAAGCGGTGACTTCACGTTGCGCATGCGCAGAGAGTCGGCAATTGTTGCTTGGCGGCGGATTACACTGCTTTAACGTTCATTCGTCGTACGAGACGTCATCATCCACTTTTCCTTGTTTTTGAGCAGTTTTTATCCAAATAATAGGTCTTTCGGCAATCTAAAGTACTAATTATGCTTACACATTTTTCAATCTCATTTTTACGCAAATCGGGCCTTTTTCCGCCGAGTCTGTAATAATTTTGTCTATGCTGTGACGACTCCCGGTGGATGTGACGTACCACAGTTCCCGCCGAAATATCGACGTCCGCGCTATATCGACGCATTTCGTTGTATTCTTTTTTTTTCGCTATCATTGACTACAATTAGTTAACTGACCTCTTCAGAGTCATCAAACTTGGCATCGGGGTTCCATTTTGTCCCCTCTATCTGATGCTACCTTTGGTTTTCTCCTATCCTGTTTAGTTGCCGCTTTTTCCGTGGAAGAAAGCGTTACACCGGACGTGACCTTGGCCGCGAGTGTGAGCCATAAATGGCGTTCGCTTTAAAAAAACATTAGAGGCAGGCATTTCGCACATTAGCGGCTGGCACACAAATGCATTCTACTTACCAGGATACTCCAACCGTCCATGATTCGGAGTATGGCCGCAGTTCGTGCATCATGCATGTTGAAATCCAGCCCTTGTGTCATCAGTTGGCGGCCTAGTATCGCGCAGGCAATGAGCGCCGTCACAACAGCTACTCCTGCGCTGCGGCGACGGCTAAGTGGTTATTGCGACTGGCTGCTTACCCGGAAGGCGCGAGCTCGATCCCTGCCGCGGCAGTGGAATTTCGATGGAAGTGAAATTCTAGATGCCCGTTTTCAGTTTGGTGTCAGAGCACGATTAGGAACGTCAGGCGGTCGAAATTTCTGGAGCCTTTCACTACGCGCCTCTCATCGACGGTGTCGCTTTGGGACGTTAAAACCTCAACCATAAACCAACAGCTATTCTTGCACCATCCACGCGGAACGCCACGAATTTCATCTGACGTAAGCATCCTAACAAAATATCACAGCACAAAGCAAAGACCTTTCGAAAACAACTGCACCTGTCGGCTTCCAGCGCGCGCGAATCGAGTAAGACGGGAGGGTCGCCTGAGCTCTTTCTGCCTGAATTAAACTCCGCGTCTTCAGCTCAAGGCGGCGAGAGCATCGACAGATTAACGCGTGACGGGAAAAAAAGTTGCGTGAGTCTAAGCGTGCGTTTCACGTTCGTCATGCGTAGGCTGATGCTTCAAACTTGCAGGGAGCTTGAGCCGACCGCGAAGTCTCGTGCTCACGCTTCGAGAAACGACGCACAGGCGTATTTTCGCTCACGTGGTGCTCAAAACGGCATTCGCGCCTAAACATGCGCATCACACCATAAACTGGGCGCAAGGATGAATTTAAACGTGGCATTTTTTAGACTGTAAAGACAGATCTCTGCGTACGCTTCCCTCAGCTAAGCTAGACAAACTTCCCAACCAAAACTCGGCGCAGAAGCGGCGCCTCGTCTCTTGTGAAGCCGTTCTGAAGTAGCACGCTTCACGGAGCCGGGTATACAGGATTGCTTTTTAAAAGGCATGTGTACTGGGGGGTGCATAGGAGGCTTGCCCATCGGCTGATAGGATGAGTGGTATTAACAGAAGGCATTCCTCCCTTTCCTTGCTAAAGAATCAAGGGGCGCCGTCGCGTCGGTGCTTGGCTATTTCTTTGAAATCGGAGGCTCAAAGGGGGTTGTCTTTTCTCAAAAAAGGCTAAATGCATTCTCTGCGGATGTCATCTTGCATGGTGCTGGTCGTCCTTCGCTGTTCGCAACATCACTGCCTGCGTTGCCTGCATATACAGTTACCAATAAAATTGTTCCATAAAATTTCGCTCAGCAGCAGTTCTCGAAACATGGAAAGTATACCAGCGACCATATTCGGGTATTTTGAACGGCTTCCGCTCAGTCGCGTGTACGTTTCGTACAGGCAGTAAGAGACGGGGAAAAGGTTACGGTCGTCGTTGGCGCCATTCGGGAAAACGTTGCTTTTCAGAAAAAAAAACACAATATTTTCTCATACCAGTAAGCTCCCATTAAGACGCCTAGAGTAACATTTGTGTCAGTGCTGAAAAAGCTGTAAGGCTATATATGAGTATGCTATATGCGAGTGATGTGCATCGGTGTGTGTGTATGAGACATGGACAGAGTTTGCAAAGTGTCAATTGGTTGCGGGGATACCCACGCACACAACTCCAACACAACAAAGATATCCACGCACATTGTGTGCGTTGATATCGTTGCTTGGCTCGTCCCATAAAATTCATTGCGTTGTGTCATTACCACCCCCTATTTTCTCTGCCTCCCTCTTTCATTTCCTTCACATTTCCCCTCTCTGGAGTAGCAGGCCGGCTCATGTCAGCCCTCTTCCCCTTTCCGCTCATGAATGTTCGCTTGCTGTTCACCTCCTGTCTATGTAGTTTAAATAACCGAGACTCTCATTTGACGCATCAATCAATTCTTTACTACTGAAAATTTCTCAAAGGACAATATTAGGGGTCAAAAATTCTTAATTAGGGAATCCCCCGAACGCCGCCAAGGCCACGAAGCAGCTGGCCGCTCCACATGGCCAAATCTGCATAGAAGTAAAATTAGAGATAACACTGATTGTGCAGAGTAGATTTGGTTCAGTAGAGTATACATTCCAATACAGTACCTCAAAACACCATACAAGAAACGGTTTCTAGTGAGTACTTCCAGCAGATGCCGATACAACTATTGGACTTATATCACACTTATCACACTAGTCACATTTATATCGCTCTTATAGTTCCAATAATGCAAGTAAATTTCCGCTGCAACACGCCAGTATAAACAAGAATCACTTCAGCGTAGGTGTGCTCAAACGAACTTTAAAGCGATTCAGAATAGCGACCAAACCGGTGTTCGTGACTATAGACATGGCTGCCGAATTTTTGTGCATCCTTACAACCGATCCTTCATGACAGAAGGAGCTGGCCTGCAATGTAGCCGTCCATAATAGGCGCTTTATATGCTTCTTGCTCAGTTACACGGAAGTGTGAGCTTTATCGTGCGTTCTGTTGCGACCCGGGTAGCATGGCCGGACCGGAGATGGGACGAGGAGGATGGGATACTGGGTTAGGAGGAAGGCAACGACAACTTTATGGAGTTATTTACATTATTTACAAAGAATGACTGAGAATGGGTCTCAGTGGAAGAGAACGTTTTCGTCAACCGGAATCGACGGGAGTTAGCAGGCTTCTCTGGGCCACACTCAGAGCCGAGTTAAATAGGGTTCCGATTCTCCAGATCTCTGGCTGGGGAATAAAGTTCGAAGAGCACTGTCCAATCGAATGGACCGAAGTGTACACTGGTGTTACCACCCACGGTAGGGGCGCTGCGGGATGTTCCGCTCTCTCGCAGCTCGGTCGATGGGATGGGGGAGGTGCTGACTAATCCAACCCGGCTGGAAATTAATCCCCCGCAGTCTACCAGCAGGTGAACAAACGTGCTTCCCCGCCGGATGTCCAGAACACGAGCCCTCTGCAAGGACACAGCCGTCTCCAATTAACAGCCAGCGTGACTGTGCGTAGCACCCCTCTGTACTTCGGCGACCCGAGCGTATACACTCGGCCTGACTGGCGCCGCCACGTCGCCGCTGACTGTTTGCCGCTGTCAACGCCCCCTTAACCCCCCTTCGCATCTTCGGCCTTCGCCGCTGCTGCCGTGGTCACCTCCGCTCAAAGGAGTCCGCTGCCCTAATCCACTTTGGCTAGGAGGGGGTCATCACAAGCACCACACCGCACCGCCGCCGTCGCGAGGTTGTCGACCTTGTCGCCTGTTCACGGTTGCTGCTTTATCGCGCCCACGTGGCCAGAAGTACAATCACAACAGTTCTTTGCAATAGAATCCGGTAGTTTGCCCTGGTCTGGCCGTGCCAGGTTACCATATTTAGTGTAATATAGGTTGATGCGTTCTAGAAATAGAGGCCTCAAATTCGGAAGCTGTAATATAGGTTGATGCGTTGTTGAAATAGAGGCCTCAAATTCGGAAGCCAGAGAAAGACATAGAATTGCAATGTCGTGCCGGAGGCAAAAGGAGGATACAAGCCACCAGCATTCAGCTAAGGCGACCGGCACAACGTATAGTGTGTAAGAGCTGTGCAGCGCCATGCGTAAGTGGCCTCCAAAATTAGGCACTTCGTCCTGAGCAACAAGCGATAGGACATCCGACGTGTTAATCTATAATTTCGTTCGATTAAAGTAAAGCAAGCATGCAAAAATTCAGGGGAGCGCTTTGTTGACCTAAATCGCGGAGAGGCGAAGGCCTTAAGCGCGGTGTTGCTGCTAGTGTCACTGATGTGTGGTTACGTCTGAGTGTGGAACGCGGTAGCGTCTTCCAAAGCTGCCAAGGAGCCCACAGAAGGCCATCGCCCGTTAGCCTCTACGCCTTGCTCGTCAATAAATTGTTTTTTGAGGAAAGGAAATGTATGTCTCGCATATCTCGGTGGACAACTGAACCTTGCCTTAAGGGAAGGGAGGAAGATGGGAGTGAACGAAGACACCGTATTCACTACACGCGCCTTTGTTCATTCCAAACCATCGAGCTGGCATGGCGGAGTGGTTACCGTGCTTGTCTCGCACTCCGGAGACCGTGGTTCGATTCCCGAACTCGACCAAATTGCTTCTCGGTTTTATTTATTTATCTGGCCTGACTAGAAAGCTTAATTATGCTAATTGGTGTTAAGTAAGCAATGAACTAAACTCAGTCTCGCTTAGATGGAGCATCATTATACGATCCCTTTAATCCCTTTAATTGGTTGCATGGTTACTAGCCAAAGTACAATTGGCCCTGTTTGAAATTCGCGCATTCAGACGTCACGACCATTTCGACAAATTGAAAAGCATCACATTTCTGTCTACAACTGCTTACAACGATGAGGCGTTAAAGGCTTCCGCCTTAAAACGTCGGAAGCGTCGCGGTGAGGGCGAGCATCGACAATAGTAGTCGTGACGAGCAACACAACACGCATGGCGCTGCACCACGCAAAAAGGCGCTCCGATTGCTTTCCCGTTTCGGCATACTTCGACGCCTCCTCCCAAACGACGACGGCTTGCTAAAGGGCTAGGCGACGATTCATTTTTGCAACGTGCCCCGGTTTGGGCTGCGACGGCGCGGCGAGCTTCTGTGTTCATCTTCTCATGGGCCTCACCTGAAAATCTTTATTTTGCAAAAGAAGAGGAAATGGTGCCATCGCTTAATAATATTAGCAGGAGGCGAACTTTATTGCGAAGGCTCGAAGCGATGCGGAAGACGGGAACTTTCGCCAGGAGTGTCCTTCGTTTCGTCCTCTCCCTTAATTTTCTCCGCTTGCAGTTGCGTTTACACCATGGCTTGGCCATGATTAGCCTATTCGTCGAGGCTCGAATATGAAGAGCGCTAGAAAAGCGCTTGAAAGGGTTACTACACTGTGCATTAAGGAAAGGTTGTAAAATGTTTACCAAGGCTCACCCTTACATAATTTTCTAGCCTCAGCCGCTGTCAAATGGCACGATTCTGCCTTATCCAGGCAGTTTTTTTCGGAAATAAAACACATAAGACGCTCTTTAATGTAGCTGCCATGGGTCTTTCTTCACGTGTCCGCAGTGAAAGACCACAATATTTTCATTACTGGGCAGCTCATGCAATGCTTTAAGGGGAGGAATAACGAGGCCCCAAAAGTCGCCGAAGTTTTTATTGTTTGCTCGTAGAAAAAATTGCCTACGATTACGTTGCTTCCTAATGCGAAATTTGAGCTAAGCTCATCAGCTATTTCAGCTTTTCAATAGACTGTGTCCCATATTCCTTCACACATATTCCTTCTAACACTGCACTAACAGCACTTGGTTGTCAGGAAGGAAGCTTTGTGGTCGAAGAACTAGATGGATATATGCTCGACTTGCTGCACCAATGCCTGGTTATCAAAGACGAGGTCTATGCAAGTATTTCGCAAGGTTGTCACAGCCGTGGGAAGCGTTACGAGCGAGAGGAACGGAATGTTCTCCCGCATATGTGGTAAGAACTTCCTGTTTGTCTTGATATCTGCATTAAAGTCCACACCCACCCTGCTACCCTGGCAGGTAGCGCTCGCCGTTGTCAGCGCTAACGCATACAGCCCACATTTCTCTCTCAGCACCCCGCGTACCTATAAACGCGATTCAGGCATCCACTGACCCAGGGAGCCAGTTATGCGCACTTCCTTTCCTTAAAATGAACGGAGTGTAATACTTTGTCAATGACAACACGAATGAACATAACGAACGCCGACGGCCTATGTCTGCAGCACCGCGTTTCTGGCACAACGTTGTCAATACCAACGCATGCAGCGCACATCTGTCACTACCGCCACGTAGATTAAAGCAAGATTGAGGTGTCCCGTGTTCCAACAGGGCAGTTATGCGCGTTCCCTCTGGTTCAGGTGTCCACCGAGTTCTCTGAGGCAGACAGTGCGCCATTTCCGTTCCTCAGAAACCAATGTAACAATCTTACCGTCTGCTTTCCAAGCTCCCGCTCCATTGGTTTCGCAGCTTAAAGCGCAACTAAGGTGTCCACTGCAGGTTACAGCGGACAACGGCGACGGCAACGGCAACGGCAACGGCGACGACGCGAAACACAGAAAACGGCGCCAAAGAGCTGCGCTCTAAAACGTGTCTAGTGAGACAAAAACACGACACACGTTGCCAGGTAGGGCACTGGGGCTGGTGCTCTAGGAGTCACCGACGTAATAACTTTGACACCAAGTCCGACGCTCAGTAACGAGCAGCTTCCAAAGGAGTCTCTATTACACATGAGTCAAACGAAAACATATTAGCAGTGGTGCGAGAAGATGGTAACAGCGAAAGTTGATAACCTGAAATTTAATAACGCCGATAACGCGGAAGTTGATAACGCTGAAAATTCACCTGAAATGCTTCGAACTACAGAGGAAAATTGCCATCATCTGCCTCACTGCGCCCACTGCAGGCAAAAGCCTCTCTTAGGTCTCTCCAATGCCTGTCCTTTGCGACCTGCGGCAACCAAATCCCCGAAACATCATTCTCTCAACGACCCACCTAACTTTCCGCCACCCTCTGCTGCGCTTTCTTTATCTTGAAATCCACTCCGTTAACCGTAACGAGCAGCGTTTACTTGCCTTTGCATTAAATGCCATGCCTATGTCCACGTCTTCTTGATTTCGACTAGGACAACATTTACCCGTGTATAGGGCCCGCTGGTGTCGGTTTCAGGAGTGGGGAGGTGGGCAGGTTCCTGGAGAGGTGGGCATGCGGGTGGGCAGTCTGCCATTATCAGTGTAGAGTGTGATTTTACTTTGTTGATTGGAGATTCCGTGCAGTCATACAAGTTTCAGTGACATTGTATTCATGGCTATTTATAGGCGGATAGGCCTGCGCCAGCTTCAGCTTGTGCCTGTTATAAAGCCTAATTACGATAGCTGCCAGCCTTTCGATAATACAAAAGATCTCATGTATGTGGCAAGCTATATCCTGTTCATGAGGAATCCCACACCCAGTTCTCGTTTGTCCACTCATCCACAATCCAGAGCACCTGCCCACCCCTTAGTATGGTATACGCGTCATCTTTTCTAACTGCACTAAGTCATGTGACATCCTGTTTAATACTCGCTAGTTGCCCGAACAGCACTTCTACGCTAGCCTCACTGGATAAGGTTCTAGCATTTAACATTGCCAGGTTCAGATTCCGACGCCGGCCTGTCCGGAGCCCGAGATTCTTAACTCCCTCCGCTGCGTCACAAGTCTCAACACCGCCTTGGTCAGTTCCTCCGCAGCCGCTGGAAACTGAGGGCTGAGGGCGAGTTGGTTTCTTAATAGTAGGCAGTGGTCGAATACTACGCCCAGGTGGCCAAATCCTGCGCTCGTGAGGAAGTGCGGTTTCGACTCTCGTAGCTGAATAGAGGTCGCACCCAAGGCCTGATTACGCAATTCCAGCTACACACGGAGCTTTTTGTTGTTTTTTCTTCAAAATAGGTAGATACTTGCGTGCCACCGTCATTTTAACCACGGTGATCTTGCACTCTAAGTGGATTCTGTAACTTTGCGCCATTGCTGCAGCTGAAACAATGTGACGCCTCCACTTTTACCACTACTGTGTAGCAGGAGTTCGCATACGGCGCGCGCTGTTTCCGTCCGGTGTCGACCATGTGCAAATGTAAGGACGAGCCCAAACTATTTTGGAGGTAAAAGTGGTTTCCGTGTCACCAGCGAAATCATCGTAAAATTGAAATAACAGGTACGAAAGAGCATGCTAATACATTTCCACCTCAGAGCTTCAGTTAAATGTCCCTGTATGTGTTGGCTAATTGGTGGTGCAATTGAGACGCCCGAATCAACACGCCAAATCAAAACGTAGCCTAGACTGCGTGACGGCGAAAGCCGCCATTGGTGCTGCCTTTCCTAGTTCTTGAAAGTACGCTAGGAGCTGTATGCAGCCAACTGTTAGATGCGGACGCAGCGTGGATGAGCGTGTTGAACAGTACTCACGCAGCCGCACCGTAGAGGCCGCAGCAGCTGCCCCCGCAAAGGCCCATCCTAAGACGAGCGCCGTCGAGTGCGCTCTCCAGACCGGTGCGCCTCCAGCAGCATTATGGAGGTGGTGGTCGACCACGGCAAGGCTATCTTAAGCCAAGTCACCACCACCCACCCCGCGATTCCAGCCGCCCAAAACCGTTTTTCGACTCCGGAAAATGCTGCGAGCCATATCTTGGTGATGGGCTGCAAAAGAAAGAATCATACAATTTCTATAACAACTTCTAGAACGAATACCTTAACGAGGCTACCTTGACATAAAGCCCCCGCATCCCATTACAGAATCTGTATGTTTTAGACAGGGAAACTTCGCGTATCGGCAGAGTTTTCTGATTTATAAGAGGTACTTCTCAATAACGTGCTATTCTTGGAACAGCAAAGTGAGTTAAACACACTTGTATTTCCTATCCTACCCGCCAGGTTTAAAGCAATAGCGTTAAAGCGCCCGTGCCGCAGAGAAGCCGGCGTCTACATTGCCGCCCATTGTTGGCGTCGGAGTCTGTTGTCGGCATCGCTGTCCGCGAGCGAAAAATCCACAAAAATCCTCTGAGAGCCAACCTAGGTGCCAGGTGGGCCAGCTGGGGCACGCGATCTTCTGGCGTTATCACAACCTACCGCCGGATTGTTGGCAAATTGGTCGTGAGAGGTTACTCGGAAAGAGCAATCGGTGTGGCACGATCCCTACCAGTGGCAGCACGTGCCATCGAAGGGTATTGGCGCGTCTCTTGACCGCTCGACCACTGCGCCAGAATTGATGTGAGGACTCCCAGGCACCTCTGAACTAGAGAATGATCAATTCCGCATATATGGGCACCAATTCATCAACGCAATCGCGTCATTCTCTTAAGGCGGAGTTTCAGTGTCCCCTCTAATTTTAGTGCAGTAGCACTATTCGGCGCATGTTCAGATTTCAGGCATGCGTACTAACGTCCCTGAAGCTTGCTGTACGGCAGGTAGGTTGTGGGCAACCTGCCAGGTGTGCGCACCTAGCAGCTTCCACCTGAGTGTAGGCCTCGGGGAAGTCTTTCAAGGTAAATGCCTTCCAGGTGAAGGCCTTCAGGTAAATAGCCTTTGGCGCTTAAGGACCTTAAGTATTGACCTTAAATAGTTTGGTTTGGTTTATGGGGTTTAACGTCCCAAAGCAACTGAGGCTATGAGAGACGCAGTAATGAAGGGCTCCGGAAATTTCGACCACCTGGGGATCTTTAACGTGCACTGACATCGCACAGAACACGGGCCTCTAGAATTTCTCCTCCAAAGAAATTC
This sequence comes from Amblyomma mixtum, assembly GCF_055824585.1. Classification (NCBI taxonomy): domain Eukaryota; kingdom Metazoa; phylum Arthropoda; class Arachnida; order Ixodida; family Ixodidae; genus Amblyomma; species Amblyomma mixtum. Next base: position 263,303,383 of record NC_143014.1, on the reverse strand, counting down.
ATCCGCCGCAGCCGGTATCGAACCCGCGTCATTCGGGTCAGCAGCCGAGCACCATAGCCACTGAGCCACCGCGGCGGCTCGACCTTAAATAGTGCTATGCTGCACGAAATTCCGCAATTAGCTGTGATAGACCGTCTGCAGTTTTTGTATTGTGCGAAACTTTCGCTTGAAGTTACAGAACGCGAACCCAGTGAGCTTGCTGCTGATGTTCAGATATGTGCCTGTGTCCCTGGTTGAGACCGAGTACGATGTCGTCCAAGGCGTCTATTCGGATAAAATCAGGAAATTTTTGAAAAAGGCCTCACCGTGGCGGTCACTGGGAGGTCGGCTAACGGCTCTGCCGGGATGGGTCCAGTTGCGGGCGGATATTTCTCATGGGGTGCGCGGTCCCTGTCCTGGAGTGAGTCGGTGCAGACCATCGCCAGCGCCGAGTGCCCCGTGTGCATGGTGGCTGATCCGTGCACAGGAAAGGCGTTGGGCAAGCTGGGAGGCAGGTGACTACCATGAAGGAGACGGCGCGGTAGTCGTGGTGTCACCGCCCCTGCCGTCGCAGAGGCTGACTCCTTGTTAAGCAACGGCCAGAAAACCACGCAGTCAGGAGCCTCTTCAGTGGTCCGAAGTCTGCGCGCCATTGGTTGTTCGAACGGTGTTACAGAGAAGCCTTCGACAAAAGAGCCTCCGACCAGTCTCGGACAGCTGGAAGAGGACAGTCGGTGCAACGAACGCCACGAGGGAATCTTCTTTGCCTTCTGCTACGTGTTCTTTACGGCGCGTGTGCAAGAGTGAATACTTTTTTTTAATGCGATGTTTATTGCCTCAGGGCATAAACGGCATGTAATGATAAATGAGGATGCACTGACATCGCACAGAACACGGGCGTCTAGAATTTCCACTAATGTTGTAATATGGTGGCGTAGCAGAATTAGTCCTGAAAATTTTTTTTGACTCTGATGAGAAAGAAACCGCACACATATTTATAATGTTATTTATTTAGTTTTTCGCGGCGCATTAGGTGATGACTTTTCTGAATACACTGTGCGAAATGTCTATCGAGTCTCAGCCACTGAACGTAAGTTAACAGATGACCAAGTTCAGGAGATGCTAAAGCGAGGCATAATTCGAGTCTTCCAGTCCTTGGGCAGCTCCAGTTATGCCTTTCAGATTATGTAATGCACCTGCAACATTCGAGCGGTTCATGGATACAATCCTGCGTGGCCTCAAGTGGCAAATTTGTTTATGTTATTTGGACGACGTTGTAATTTTTGGCAAAACGTTTAGTGAGCACAACAGCCGTTCACTGCTCGATTTCATTAGATCTGAGTGAATACTTGGAATACATGGCACGTCTAGGTAAATGCCAGAAATTTTAAATTCCTGAACCTAGGGCAGAAAAAAACGGAGGGAAAAGAAAAAGAAACTAGGTGCGTCGGAAATAAACTGAAATAAGATCGGTGTTTAATCGGAATGCGTCCCTAATTTCATGACTGATAGAAACACGTCTTTTATGGAAAGACAGGACGTGCACATTGCTCGAAGCATCAGTGCGGGCATGTGGCCCCTCAGTTGTCACGACATTTTTCACAGTGTATTCAGAAAAGTCATCACCTAATGCGCCGCGAAAAACTAAATAAATAACATTATAAATATGTGTGCGGTTTTTTTCTCATCAGTGTAAAAAAAATTTTTCAGGACTAATTCTGCTATGCCACCATATTACAACATTAGTGGAAATTCTCTTGACACACATTTAAAAAAGTGATAAATTTGCTGGACCTCAAATTCAATGGGTCAATGGACCCGGGGCCTCAAACTCGCCCGTTTCGAGGAAGGTGTGACAGGTTCCGTCGCGGCGTTAACCATCTCTGTCAGTGAGCAGCACGTGAAAAGAGATGTGGAGACCCAAGTTAAGGCTATGATTAATCAGGCTCTTCCCACAACCGAGCGTCGCACTCTAGTGGAACTCCTTCTGAAGCACGTGTTCGTGTTCGACTTGGCCAAAGACGATTCAACACCACCGCCTACGAGTCGTATTCATCACACGATCAACACCGGCTCTGCACCTCCTATACGCCAGAAGCCCTATCGAGTCTCAGCCACTGAACGTAAGTTAACAGATGACCAAGTTCAGGAGATGCTAAAGCGAGGCATAATTCGAGTCTTCCAGTCCTTGGGCAGCTCCAGTTATCCTTGTTAAGAAAAAAGATGGCACATTGAGGTTCTGTGTTGACTACCGTCGCTTAAATACGGTCACGAAGAAGGACGTCTACCCGCTTCCTCGTATAGATGACGCAATTGATTGTCTGCACTCCGCCTCGTACTTTTCTTCTATTGATTTGAGATCCGGCTACTGGCAAATCCCCATCCACGCTGCAGAAAGGGAAAAAACGGCATTCATAACACCAGACGGACTTTACGAGTTTAACGCTGTGCCTTTCGGATTATGTAATGCACCTGCAACATTCGAGCGGTTTATGGATACAATCCTGCGTGGCCTCAAGTGGCAAATTTGTTTATGTTATTTGGACGACGTTGTAATTTTTGGCAAAACGTTTAGTGAGCACAACAGCCGTCTGGATATTGTGCTTGATTGCATGGAACGAGCTGGCCTTATCGTCAATTCCAAGAAATGTCATTTTGGGAACCGTGAAACCATTGTTCTTGGTCATTTAGTTGATAAAGAAGGTGTTCGACCAGATCCAAAGAAAATTGAAGCTGTCAAAAGTTTTACGGTGCCTTAATCAGTGAAAGAGCTGCAGAGTTTTTTAGGGCTTTGCTCGTACTTTCGACGGTTTATAGCTAGGTCTGCGGACATCGCTTACCCACTAACGTGTTTGCTGCATAAAGATGCGCCGTTCAATTCGACCAGCGAATGTGACGCAGCTTTCCGGCATCTGAAATTTCCTTTGACCTCGGGCCCCATCCTACGCCACTTCTGCCCATCTGCACCAATTGAAGTGCACACCGATGCAAGTGGTATCGGTATCGACGCTGTACTTATACAACGCCATGGGCGCGATCAGCACGTGGTAGCATATGCCAGCCGTTTGTTGAGTAAGAGCGAAAGAAATTACAATGCTACTGATCAAGAATGTCTCGCCGTTGTTTTCGCTGTACAGCGCTTCCGCTCCTATCTGTACGGGAATGCTTTCACCGTCGTGACCGACCACCACTCGCTTTGCTGGATAGTGAGTCTTCGTGACCCCTGTGGCCGGCTTACTCGATGGGCTTTGCGCCTAGAAGAATTTAGTTTCACTGTGGTGCATAAAAGCGGCCGTAAACACTCAGATGCCGATTATCTTTCCCGTTTGCCGCTTCAAACGACTGATGACGACGCAGACAACTTTGATGAATACTTGGCGTCACTTTCACAAGCCTTCCCGATCTTCAAGTTTTCCGAACTGAGCAACGCAAAGACCAAACATTAACCTCTTTGTTTGATGCCGCTCAAGATTCTGTAAAGAATAGTTTTTCCATTCGCGACGGTTCGCTTTATAAGAAGAATTTCGCTTCTGGAGGAGCACGCATGCTCCTTGTCGTACCCGAAAGCCTAAGCATCACAGTTCTTGAAATGATGTACGACGACGCCACGTCTGGGCACTTGGGAGTGACACGCACACTCCACCGCACACAACAACGATTTTACTGGCCTAACATGCGTTCAACCATCCAGCACTATGTAGCCAGCTGTGTGCAATGCCAGCGCTTTAAGCTGCCGACTTCAAGTCCACCGGGCAAACTGCGGCCAATCACACCTCCAACAGCCCCGTTTGAGCAAGTTGGAATTGACCTCCTTGGACCTTTCCCACGGTCCTCTAAAGGAAATCGATGGATTCTTGTGTGCGTAGACCACTTAACCCGTTATTGTGAGACAGCCGCTATACCGGCTGCTACTGCGTCTGAAGTATCTGACTTCTTACTTCGATTCGTCATTCTTCGGCACCACCCTCCTGCAGTTCTCATTAGCGACCGTGGACGCCAATTTACAGCAGACGTTGTTTAAGAACTTCTCCGCCTCAGCAGCTGCAGTTTTCGCCACTCCACGCCATATCATCGACAAACGAACGGTGTGGTAGAACGCACTAATGGGACGCTCACCACCGTGCTTGCTATCTACGTCGCTGCAGATCATAAGGACTGGGATGGCGTCCTCCCGTTCATTACTCATGCATACAACAGACGGCAACATGAGACAACTGACTACAGCCCCTTTTACCTGCTCTATGCTCGCTAGCCTCGCTGCGGCCTTGACACCATGCTACCATTTTTCATCCGCGATGAACCTTCTTTTGCGACCACACTCTGCAGAGCTGAAGAAGCTCGCCAGCTTGCCCGAGTTCGAGTTTTATCTTCGCAAGAGCGTTCCAAGAGCCGCTACGACGTCCAACACCAAGAAGTTTCTTATGTTCCTGGTGACATTGTGTGGTTGTGGAGCCCTCTACGCAAGCGTGGTCTGTGTGAGAAACTGCTATCACACTACACTGGACCGTTTGTTGTGTTGGAGTGCATAAGTGACGTTAATTACGTTATATCACGACTAACTGCTAGTGGTCGACGGTGTTATACCGGGAAACCCGTCCGGATTCCAAATCTGCAGGCAGCAAACTTTCTGCTGCGAACGTCTCTTTGACAAGCCCTGGTGCTGCGCCGCAAGGCAACGCGCCCTAACGCCCCCTTGACAAGCCACGATGCTGCGCCGTAAGTCAGCGGGGTCTTAAGGAGAAGCATCGGCGAGCAACGTGCCTGGACACGTCGCTGGGTGCCAGACTACGAGGCGCTGGTTTCCCTTTCCCCATGGTGTCACCGCGCGCGGAAAAATTTGAAGCGGGTGGCCGGCGCGATCGCTGATTGGTCCTTTCGGACTGCCGTTGAGTGCTGCCTTTGGATTGGCCAGTTCTGAGGGGCCACCGTTCCTGAGGCTATATAAGCGCCACCGCTGCCGCTTGGATAGCAGCTGCAGCTTGGAGAGAGTGACCGAGTGACCGAGCCACCGTGAGTCGAGTGCTGCTCACGAGTGGAGTCGGATGGTGTGACGTGCTGGTGTCTCGCTGGTCGTCGCAGTGTGAGAACAGTCGCGTTGTGTAGCTCTCGGCCCCCGTGCCGATGTTGAACTATATTATGCCCTGTACATAATGTATAAAGCGTTTTTCTTGATCTCAGCGACGCCGGACTCGGAGTCTTCGCTACCGCCAAGAGAGCTGGCAGCGCTCAGTCACGAAACGGGTGGCGAGCGCTACGGGACCACCTCTATGGCACAACATTGGTGGCAGCGGTGGGATGCCCCAAAGTTACAACATTGGATGGCAGCTATGGGATCGACCGACATCAGCTACCTCGGCGCGGTGAGTGCCTGAAGTTTTCCTCAAACGCCAGACTGTCTCTAACACAGGTTATGGTAGCTTAGAGAATTTTGGTGTAGCATTGCGTTAACCTTGTGTGTTTCAAGCCTAGGAAGAGTGTTTTGAAAACCAAGGGATGCTGAAGGGGAAAATAAGGCAGTGTGTGAAATGTTTGCGCGTGGCTAACTAGTAGTGATATAGTAGTGTACAGCAAGTATTTTCTAAAAGGGCAAACAGCAATAGGCCATTGTGAACGATGGAGGGTTACAAGGTTAAAGAACTTCTCCAAATTTGTGAGGAGTTGGGCATTGATTTGGGCCCAGCAAAAAGAAAGAATGCGATCCTTGAGGTCATGAGAACTGAGGACGTGACGGCTGAGGAAGCCGAAGAGGCCTGGGCTGATGTCATTGAACGGCGTGAGCGGGAGGAAAAGAGGGAAAAGGAACGTCGCGAGGAGAAAAGGGAAGAAGAGGAGATGCGGGAGTGCCAGGCGCTTAGAGAGCACGAGGTAAGAATGATGGAGCTGGAGCTCCTCGAAACCTCGCCAGCGCCTATTCTTGCTTCTACGACAGTTCCCTCTAACGGTCCAAGAATAAGCGACCAACTGCCGCCCATGGTCGTCGGCGAGGATGTGGATAGATACCTCGAGAAAGTTGAGCACGTGTGCAAGGGTAATCACATTGAGGCTCTAATCTGCGGCCCAGAGCGTGGCTGTGAGTCACATGACGGTAACGCTGAAGCGCCAAGCCAGAGCGCAGCGTTAGCTGTAAAGTGCGATGCTACAGAGATTACCGCTGCGATCCTGAAAGATGAAGGCGTAGAGCCAAGATGTAGACCACAGGAGAGCGAGCAGCTGTTCTCTGCGGAAATTGAGACAGGTCGCTCTGAGTTCGCGACGGGCAGTGGCGCACCTATAGCGCCAACTGAGAGTTCGATTGTAGGTGAGGAATGCTGTTCTGCGCTCGATCGAGACAAAGATCAGCTTAGTGAAGGTCAAACTTCAGCTTCTTGTGATAGACTGCCGGAAAACGAGCTATTGTGCTCAAAGGAAACAGCACCGAACGGTTCGTCAGGTGAACCGTCGCCTGACACTGCTAGAAAAGCGCAGGTTTTGTGGCTGCGCGAGGAAAGTCTTGCTCGGGACGAGTGCATGAATTCTTCAAGACCAGATTTTGCTGGTCAGACGAAGGCTGGTAGCTTGAAGGATGAGGGCACCGAAATAACCGGAGAATCGCACAACAGATCCGCTAGGGCAGTTCCCGGCGTAGAAGAAAAACCAATGTGAATGGCTGCGCTAAACAGGGAAAAGTGCGGAAGAAACTTGTACGATCGAGGGCCGGCAATGTGCGTAAGAGCCCGAAATTGTCACCTTGGTGCCCAAGAGTTCGCAGGCGTCGCGTAAAAGGAAAGCCGACTCACCAGGCGCAGCCTGGTCTAAAGCGTACTACGCCGCTGTGGAAGAACCGCAGAGGAATTCCTAGGATTCGGGACGGGCGTGATGGTCTCCAGAGAAGGGTGCGCGGTCGCCACACAAAAGAGCGCCACAGTGCACGCGCTAGTCAGACAGGGGAACGACATGACTGGGACCGAGAAAGGAGGAAGCGCCCCTCTCGCTTTCGGCCTTCCAAGCGCTGCCTAGGCTTTGGATGCATGTCGCGGAGAGGCGTAACTAATCAGCCCTTCAGCTTCTGTGAAGCGTCGGCTGGTAGAGCGACCGTCCGACCGCGACCGCGCAGGGCGCGGCTGAAGTTTGTGGATTCTAAGAATACATCTTTCTTTTATTTAGTGTTTGTTTTTTGGTCAATCACTCAGCTGTAAAAAGAAAGATGGAGGCAAACTAAAATTTGAGCTTCGGACTTCGAAACGGCCCGTATTGTTTCTCTAGCCTGATGGGCAGAGTGATTCATGGTTTCGGCGGATTCGCATTGCCATACCTCGACGATGTTGCCATCTTTTCGGACACTTGGGAAGAACATCTCGAGCACTTTCGAATCGTATTGTGCAGGTTGAAAGAGACAGGCCTTGCTGTGAAACCAGCTAAATGTCACCTAGGTTACAGTGAAGTGACTTATTTGGGCTATGTGGTGGGGCGCGGCCGGCGTAGACCTTCCGACATCAAGGTAGCCGCTATTGTAAACTATCCCCAGCCAACCACTAAGACGCATATAAAGGCCTTATTAGGTTTAGCTGGATATTAACAACACTATGTCAGACTACTCTGACCTTGCCAGCCCGCTGACAGACGTGCTTCGAAAATCGGAGCCCGTTAAGGTGACGTGGGACTCGAAGGAAGAGAATGCGTTCCAAATGATGAAACAAGCCTTGAGCCATAAGCCGGTTCTAACGGCACCAGACTTTCCGAAAGGTTTCATATTTGAAGGTTACGCGAGCGATCGCGGAATGGGAGCGGTGCTATGCCAAGAAGATGCTAGTGGTCATGAACGACCAATTTTGTATTTGAGTTGCAAACTAAGTTGTAGGGAAGAGGCAGAGGAGAGATGGTGCGCCTGCCTTGTGTGGGCAGTTCAGAAGCTGGCTTGTTGTGTCTCCGGTTCTGAGTTTGTTGTGGAAACGGACCACTCCCTCTAACCGGGTTAAGCAACATTTAGTCTAAAAGCGATCGTTTGCTGAGGTGGAGCATGACCCTCCAGCAGCATAATCTCGTTGTCCGCTATAAGAAGGGAAGGTTGAACGCGAACGCCGATGCTCTAAATCGTGCATTTTAGGCCTCGCTTCTTTCAGTGACCTCCTCGTTACTTACCTTCTCTCGCTTTGCGACAAACTGTCATGATCAAAGGAAGAAAGGGGCAAAAATGAATGACCTCATTTGCTTCCTCAGTAGTGTGTTTTCGGTCCAAATGATTTCAAGGGGACCAAGATGATTTTCATTATTATTGCTGATTATTAAGTTCTGCTATTTTGGTATGTGGATACTTTGTAAAATTGTTGTTTGAACCTTGTGTACCAGATCGTACGCATGCCTCGATCTTGTTGCAGCGGGAGAAAAAGTGGGACAGCAATTTAGTTAAGTTGATTTGGGTTATGGCTTTGTCTGGTGTTTGATGGGAGACAGAGGGCACTTGCTCGTTTTGGGTGTTGCCTTTTGCCGGTCGGTTTTGTAGTCTGCAGAACGACCAACCATGACCGGTGGCGAGAAGCAAGGGGATCGGAACGAGAGCAGCGAAGCTGGTCGAGGTGCCTTGGCGACAACACTGTGAGAAGAGATCCTGGTCCGGCGAGTGGGACCTGGTGCACGTGAAGTTACCAGGACGTGAACTTGGAAGAGCCTGAGAAGAGGCGCGCCAGGCATCCGAGCCACGTGGAAGCAGCTCGTCTTCCCGGCGCCTTATCTGATGGCGGGGGTGCTGTTATGCCGGGAAACCCGTCCGGATTCCAAATCTGCAGGCCGCAAACTTTCTGCTGCGAACGTCTCTTTGACAAGCCCTGGTGCTGCGCCGCAAGGCAACGCGCCCTAACGCCCCCTTGACAAGCCACGATGCTGCGCCGTAAGTCAGCGGGGTCTTAAGGAGAAGCATCGGCGAGCAACGTGCCTGGACACGTCGCTGGGTGCCAGACTACGAGGCGCCAGTTTCCCTTTCCCCATGGTGTCACCGCGCGCGGCAAAATTTGAAGCGGGTGGCCGGCGCGATCGCTGATTGGTCCTTTCGGACTGCCGTTGAGTGCTGCCTTTGGATTGGCCAGTTCTGAGGGGCCACCGTTCCTGAGGCTATATCAGCGCCACCGCTGCCGCTTGGATAGCAGCTGCAGCTTGGAGAGAGTGACCGAGTGACCGACCCACCGTGAGTCGAGTGCTGCTCACGAGTGGAGTCGGATGGCGTGACGTGCTGGTGTCTCGCTGGTCGTCGCAGTGCGAGAACAGTCGCGTTGTGTAGCTCTCGACCCCCGTGCCGATGTTGAACTATATTATGTCCTGTACATAATGTATAAAGCGTTTTTCTTGATCTCACCGACGCCGGACTCGGAGTCTTCGCTACCGCCAAGAGAGCTGGCAGCGCTCAGTCACGAAACGGGTGGCGAGCGCTACGGGACCACCTCTATGGCACAACATTGGTGGCAGCGGTGGGATGCCCCAAAGTTACAACAACGGTCACGCCAGTCTCAGGTGGTGCATGTAGCCCTCCTCAAGCGATTCCATTCCAGACGGTCTATTTAACTCGCCTGACGGGCTTCGTCTGCGAGGAGGGAAATGTCACGTGCTTCCACAGAACCTCGACGGAAGAAGCAGATGAAGGACTGACCAGCAGGGAGAAAGGAAGAGAAAGAGCTGAAGGACGCTGGTAGGCGTCCTGCTTCCTGCTTCCATCCTGCTTCGACCGATCCCCTCTGTGAATAAACCCCCGTGCGTGCTAAGCACGAAACAATATTAACAAATTAGGTTAATAACAAGCAGAGCTGAAGAAAAATTCCGTCAATCAATATTTTGTGCATACCAAGAGACACTAGCGCTCCCATTGCTTTGAAATGACACGACAATATATTTAACAGGGTCTTTCTCTGTACATTTGCTAAGACCCATAAATATGGAAGCTAATTCTTTCTTAACTGGCGCGTAATGAACCATTGAAGAAAGCCTGATATTACTAAAAGCTTAATGCTGCTTGGGATCGAAAAAAAAGGTTTTTACGCGGAAATCTAAGCGTGCTATTTTTTTTTCAAGCTGGGAAACTGCTGTCTGGACATGTTGCATTTCTTCTCTTTAAATAGCATCTCAAATGATGCGAATACTAAGATAAGGACGCAGCCAAGGAGTGCTGTTACCAATAAAGGCTTACAAAGGTCAGCGCTTTGTGTGTATTCTCGCCGGTCTTCTTTGCCCTGTCGAACTTTCGAGCAGTGACAGCCACCATTTTCGCAGCGGTTCATTTTCAGGCTAGGTCCCTGTCGACGCTAGGGCCCTGTCGAGGTACGCTTAGGAATGAGCAGCAAGTTTCACGTATATGAGCGCACTTTGCACGATGACAAACTGAAGGGTTACGAGCGACAGAGCAACCCACGCCCAAACGGCTGTTTCTTCTGCGTCGAACATATTATTTCGCAATAATAAGGAAACGAACTTTTTTGATTCAGGAAATGTATCTTGAGCCGTCTCACGCCCTCCATGGAGCAGAATAAATACAGGAGTTAGGCGACGTTCACCACAGCTGCGCGAGTGAATACTGAAGCAGTAACCGCCACCGCGTGCTCTTAGCGTTCAAATCACAGAGCACAAATTTCGACATGAAATGTAATTTTATTCATCCCACAGCAACAAATTGACAGCCATTTTGTTGAAAAGTACTTACATCAAGCACTGCTGCCCGCTTCTCCACAGGTCGCCGGATTTAGGCCTTCTCAGAAAGAGCAATTCGACCTGGAGCCCACTTCAACCGCATTACTCGATTCAAGGAGACATCCCAAGCGCACGGAGCGCCGAGCCAGCTGAGGCAGTGGACAGAATATAGATGAGCCCAAAAGAAGGAGGACTGCCCGCTCCACAATATTACCGCTGCTAAAGCAGTGGACAGTCGCTCGAGAGGGGAACTGGATGCGTCTTTAGACAGACAGCCAGGTCACGGCAGCGGTGACAGGCAACGGCGCCCTCGCAGGAGCGCGATGTTGGCACAGGCCCCTGAAGAAAGCCACCTTTCAGGACATCATGGTTTGGCAATGAATAGATGCTGCCGCCAGAAAGCAAGAGCCCGGGATCGACGGGAAACAATTTCAATCAGCAAGGAGGGAGGTGACTGCTTACACAGAGCAGCCCGCAACGTCGCAGTGCGTGTCTTCGGACATTGTCGATGACCTTAAAATTTGCCCTAGACGAAATACCTTTGCAGTTAATGGCTTACCAGAGGTGAAAACTGAAAACTGGTAAGACACGGGAAGAATCGTCAAGGAGTTTTTCGTCAGCCACGCGAAGGTAGAAGCAGGAGAAATTGAAAGCGTTCATGTCATAGTTTTTCCTTCAAGATACGCGTGCTTGGCTTGCTGGCTGTATTGGTATCGAATTTGGGGCAAATTATTTCTCGTTTTTCTCTTGAGCTCTCGCATTGTCTTCTGCGATACACTTTGCCGTGTGTACGGAGTGTATGCCAACACCCAGCGTGCGTCCGGCTCAAAGTGTAGCTCTGTACTCTCTCCCTCCGCTGCCCTTCGTTCTCCGAATTGCTTTCTGCACGCTTTCTCCTCACCATATCCTCTTTGCAGAACTAGCTCATCGACGCGCCACCTGTAGACGCTGCCGCGAAACGAAATGCATTGGAGGTCAGCGGCCGAAAAGCAGTCGGCGTGCCGGTTTTGCGCATCTTCTGCAGATCAGGAAACACAAATAAATGAATCGTGTTTATCGTTGAGCGTATGATAGCCCCTTTCTTTTCTAAGATAACACTTTTCAGAAGTATTTCAATAATAAGCGAAATCTCAGTGCCTGCCGAAGTGCATTTAGTTGAAGGCTTCGATTCGCAGCGCGGCACCGTCTACAACGTCGACTTCACTGCGCATCAAACTGCACTTCAATGTGATCTGTACGGTCCCACGCACAATGTCATCCAGGCCCGACACATGGGAAAGGGGAGTTCTTTCATGTTCACTTTGCAAGGCCCTCTTACACTACCAGCCTACCTGCACTACTATGGCTGTTATTTATGGCCTCGGCCATATAAACGGAGCGCGGTATGTTGATATAACTGCTTCCGTACTTGGCATGCGCGCGTATCTTGCCCCTTCGCTGCTGCCGATGAAGGTACACGAGTAGTAATGTGGCTTATCGTTGTGGCCTCTGTAAATTTAACAACCCCGAAATAACATCTCCAAGCTGCCCGTAAAAACAAAAAGCACCAGAAAAAGCTCCTCGTCGGATGACCTAGCGTTGGCCAATAAATGACAGTACAACTCCATTGCAGGCATTCAATCGATTCGCAGATTCCCAGTGGGATGACGACGAGTCGTCGGAGCTTCCTGAGCATATCTCGCATGATGCTGCAGCTCAGCAGCTGTCTAACTACAAGATGCGCAAGGAACGCCGCCTACAACCACCAACAATACAGCGCAGTATGCCTGAACTACCGCAGGACGATATGGTCGCCGTCGATGAACTAATCGCACATCGTTTACCGGAGGTCACCAAGCTCTGGCAAAGCCGCGAACTGCTTGCTCGACGTCAACGGGCAGTGGAATCTTCCGCCACGTCGATTAATAGCGGAGCACCATCGACTTCCTGCCGCCCACCTCTGTCATTTCCTGCCTCTTGCCAGTTTACCGCAATGCCACTCGACAACTCTGCAACATCTCAGCTGCGGTTATATGGTCAACCAGTTGTCCAGCCTGACGTTCATGACACTCCAGCGCTTGGGTTAGTAACTGGAAATGGCAAGTTCCAGTCGTCTTAGAGTGCCGCAGTAGAATTGCAGAGACATTTCAATGAAGGTAGGGAGCTCAAGACCCGACTAGGAATTAACAAGCCGCAGGTATAGACCATGTCGCTGCAGGAAACAAGCGCCTTGCCATCGATTCCTGGCTTCAGTGGCTACACGTCTCCTTCCATAATAGTCTCTCGTGTACACACTGCTGCCCTGTCGGTAAAGGCGACGGGGTATGTGGACTCACGTTTCCCCGATGTACGCCTTGCTCTCGGAAACTGGTGCACGTCATATCGAGAGGTAGTGGCGGCGGCTGCGAAAGTTCCGAAGGGAACTGTTGCGGTAGTTTGATTTTGCGTTAGACCAGCCGGTAGCGCTTCTTCCCGTATTAGTCTGTGCAGATTACTAAGTGTCCGTCTGCAGTACCACGGGTGCCCGATTTTGGTCTTTGGGCGACTTTAATGCCCGTCACTGGGATTGGGTGTACCCCACTTCGAGCCCCCGTGGCAGCTGTGTGCGGGACGCCTTCACTGATGCCAAGTTTCTTGTGTACAACCACCCTGGGACACGGTCAGTGCTTCAAACTTGAAGGGCTTCCTATGCGCCAGACTTGACGTCATGGTCGGGACAGGGTACTCCCTCGTGGCACATGGAGCCAGACTGCTGGGGAAGTGATCATCACCCCACCATCTTTGGTCTCCACACCTCACATCTCCGGCCTTTACGCTACAAATCTTTTGTGATCAAATGGGCCAGTTTCCGCCCCTGCCTCGGCGATCTCTCCTAGTTGAGCGCATTCAAACAGCGCTATCTTATTGCATTATCGTTTTGCTAAGGCATGCAAATATCAACGCGGCCTTTCGCGACGGCAGTGCCACGCGCGGTGTGAACAATTTTGTGCAAAATCATCAAACGCCTATCCCTGGCGAACGTACCGTACAGTGGAATACGGTCGCCGTTCTACTGACACAGCAGCAACCGCATGTTTCGCAGCTAAATTGTCGCCAGATTAATTAGCCAAAGAAGCAGCACGAAATTTTTTCCCGAAATACGATGCTGTGCCTCCTTCAGCTGCTAGCTTTAATGTGGCAGGTATCCCAGCGCATGTATATCAACTGCCATCTCATGTCGGCTCAGATGGAATCGCGTGCCCGCCCTCTATGCCTGAGTTGCTGGCTGCAATAGACAATGCGAAACGCAAAACAGCCCCCGCCCGGAATAATGCTCTGTAGGAGGTTTCTAAGAGCCAGAGTAGCGCTGCGCTCCGGCAACTACTAGTCACCATAAACAAAATATGGCAGTATGGCGTCGTGGCCGAGAACTGGAACTCCGGTGTCGTCATACCTATCCCAAACTAACGGCCTATCTCTTTATCTCCAACGCTGAGCAAGCTGGCAGTGAAAATGCTAGCCACGCGATTGTCGTCCTGGCTAGAGCAGCATGTTTTTTATCACCACGCTCGAATGGACAAACGGGTTGCTGTCTTGGCATCTGCACTTTCGTCATCTACCCGCTGTCGCAATGTGCTTAACCTTTTAGCAATGGACGTTGAAAACGACATATGACAGCATCAGTCAAGCTGCCATCCTGAACTCCATTAGCTTGGTTCATCTTCCTCTGAGAGTGGGTAGTTTGGTTGAATCCTTTTTGGAAAGCAGAAAATTTGCAATACGCTTCAGTGGTGAAGCGCTCAGATCCTTTGTTCCTCTCGGCGGCATGCCGCAGGGATCAGCATTGCCAGTGACATTATTTAATATTGCTTTAGTCCCGCTGTCATGGCACTATACATGACATCCATGACATAAAATTTCTGCAATACGCAGATGACATCACGGTGTATAGCACTCACCACGATCTGCTTACTCAGGAGGCTGCCCTTCAATCAGCCTTGGATGCTGCCACTAATTACGCATCATCCATCGGCTTTCAACTTTCCGTGCATAAACCTACACACACGTCGCTAGCCAACCGCTGGGGACGCCGGAAACTTCTGGCAAATCCAATCCGTCTTTGTGTATCAGGCACCCGACTATAAGAAACTCCGGGTGTAAAAATCCTGAGCTTAACGATTCACCAAACAGGATCAGCGAATGCTTGGCTTTCTTAGGCAAGAAAGCCACCTATTAAGACTATGGGTTTGATGAGAAGAATTGCTCCTAAGGGGGTTACCGCTGGCTCGTTCGTTGCAGGGCAATTGATGAGGACAGTTCTGCAGCAACATATTATTTATCCAGCCCAATTTCAACATCTTCAAACAGCCCAATAGGATCGCCTTCAGGCCGTGACTTGAAAGGCTATGAGGACCATTGCATGCTTTCCAAGCATCACACCGGACATTGCTTTGCAATAGAACGTGCAGCTAAACACCACTGATGAGCTGGTGCAGCAGCGGCGTGATGCTCGCGGCCTTAAGGCCAGTCTATCGCACGCCACCCGCGCACTGAGTGCTTATCCAACGTTACACTTCATTCTTCACCACCAACGGCAGTTCTTTCCCCATCAGTTTCTACAGCTCAGCGACAACAAGCCAATAGATAATTGCCGACCAACATCTGCTGATTCGGCATCGTTGCTTCGCCAGAAATTTTAAGAACAAGATGCTTACCTGTCTGAAGGGTCCTCCGTTGTCTGTGTAGACGCAAGCATCCAAGCCTATGAAGCAACAGCAGCAATCTACGGCCCGAGCACAACTCCACGGTAGCCGCTCACCTTTCCAAGCCAGGCAGATTTAGTGACCCTCCTTGTGACTCCAAGCTCATCATTGCCTCGGCTCCTTAGTTTGGACAACTTTACCCAGCTTTTATCAAGAAAGTAACAGCTGCGGCGCCGCGCGCTCTCACTCCTCCGTGTGCGGTAACCCTTCCCCGCAGCCTTACCTGTGCAGAGGAGGTTGCGCTTCGGAGGATCTAGGTCGGGGTCTCCCTCATACCTGCCATAACTCGGATGTGGCCTTATTATAGAGACTTCTTTCCTTGGCCTAGGTTTCCGATGTGTAAACGAGAGGACATCGAAGCCGACTTGCACCAATTACTGTGGGACTGCATGCAATTCCCTCAACCCTAGAAGCAACCGGCACCTAAAGGTAACGGGTCTTTCGCCGCGCAACCCTGCTTCATATACTGCCTGGACGCAGGGACCATACCATCTCTCTACTGGTATTCAGAATATCAGCTAACCTATTCTCATTAGTTTAATCATTACAGCACCCTTCATAATTTTTTCGCTGTTTGATTTGATATACATTGGGGAGACGAGTAGCTCACCAGCCTTCCAAGGTAGCAACCGTTCCGCATTGCATGTGGGCCTCACCCGATGATGCACTCTTGGAGTCGAGATCGGCAAGGCCATGAGTGCATTGTCGGGTGGCGCCCCCATGCAGAACGACAGGGCTCGGGACTTGCAGAGAGGGTCAGTTTCTTTTGCCGCTGTCAAGCTTCGCCTTCGTCCTGAAGAAAAATCGGCGCTGTTGCAGCGGAACGCCGACTTGTCATGAAAGGCACGCGGGGTCAACGCCTGGATTAGCCGCGGAACCGGCGTCAGTAATCCACCCCGCAACTAGTCAGCACATCTCTGCAGTGAGCCCGGGGGTCAGCTGACTTCAGTCTCTCAGCAGAGTCCGTATTCCAGGAAGAAGTTTTCATCGAGCGTCTCTCCTACACCGCGTGGACTTGCATGTAGCCTGGACCCTGCACGTGCGAACGCATGAAATTTGTTTATTTATTTATTTATTCATTACCTGCATCGCCCGGCAGGGCATTAAAGCATGGGGAGGGGGGGTTGCAGACTTCATTAGAGGTACAAAACAATTATTGCAGTGCACGGAAAGAGGCTTCATTAGATACGAAACATGCAATGCTCGATGGCTAACTGTTCCAGTCTCGAACAGTTCTAACGAAAAAAGAATAACTCAAGACTTCACCCTTGCAAGAAACTTCCCTGACCTTCAAGCAGTGGTCCAGTCGCTTTGAGATATAATGAGATGCCTGGATATATTGTTCGCGGTTTATGCCAGTTTTCAAATAATAAATCTCATGGAAAAATTTCAGTCTGATGTACCTTCTACGGCCCTTGAACTCTTGCCATTTAAGTTTTCGTTTGCTTTCCGTCATACTAACTTGCCGACTATAATTATCAAGAACAAATCTAACAGCCCAATTCTGAATTTTCTCTAATTTCCCTACACACTCAGATGTGTGTGGGTCCCAGCAACACATCCATATTCAAGTATTGAGCGTATGTACATGGCTGAAATACAGCTGTGTTTTTGAGTTACTTAGTAAATGGCTAAAATTCCGCCGTAGGAAACCCAAACGTTATGCTGCCTTATTCGCAATATAATTAATGTGCTTATTCCATCGTAAGTCCGATCTAAAAAAGACGTCTAGATATTTAAATGAATTGCTTATGTTTAGAGTAAAATCATGATTTCTATACCTATACGGATGATTAGCACGTTTTCTTGTGAAGGTGAAGTCTACAGTTTTGTTTATATTTAAGGACATGTCCCAACGCACAGACCAGTTCTCTACGGTATCTAAGTCAGTTTGCAGGATTTGCGAATCAGAAGTGGAATTTACTACTCTGTAAACAACATATGTCCACTCACTGGGTCTGGACGTTTACTGTGCGGCGACCCTCACGCCACACTCTCCCACATCCTTTTCGGCTGCCCTGCTGATGCTCCCCTGCAGGGACAGCCCGCGTTATCAAGTTGGGAGGACTGGGAGGTCGTGCTCTCGTCTCTGAACCCGCCATCGCAGCTTGCTGCGGTGCTTCGGGGTGCCGACGTCATGAGCAAACACCACATGAACGTTCCGACGTAGAGTGGGACCGTGCGGCGGTCCAGGGACCCAAGGGGGGTCTAACGCCATAATAACGTTTTTCTCTCTCTCTCTGTAAACAACACAATCATTGGCAAACATCCTGAATGAAGACTATATGCCAATTTAAATATCATTAATATACAACAAAATCAAAAGTGGTCCCAATACTGAGCCTTGGGGAACTCCCGACGTAACTGGTGCATACTGTGAAGAAATACCGTTCAGAACAACAGCCTCTTTTCGTAACGACGGATATTCTGCTATGCACCCAATTACTTTACAATCCAAGTTATACGCTTTCAATCTGGAGAGAAGACCGTGCGCGACAACATCATACGCTTTCAATCTGGAGAGAAGACTGCGCGACAACATCAAATGCTTTATGGAAATCCTAGAAATGCCCAGGAACGCCGCTCGTGGACATTCCAGCGTCTGCGTGACGTAGATGGCATCTTTCTCCTTCTCCCAACACGTGACGGGGGCGCGTTTTCTAAGGAGAGAGTGAGTGATGGGTGCCACAGTGAACTTTCCAGGACACTCCTTCCTCGGCAGGCCCGGCCCCCATTTAGGGAACCTAGGGAAAGGAACTGCTTTAAAAACTTTGCAGCGAGTAAGGCCGAGTAGAGTCTAACCGTCGAGCGGCGCACCATCGAGCCCCTCGTCATCAAGCTCCTTGTCGAGACTCTTTGTTTTTGCATAATGTAATTTAATTGTATAAAGTTTTTCTCCTTATCTTTCCAGCATCCTCGTCTCCGACCTCCCTCATTCCCTCTCTGGCCCGAGCATGCTACCTGATCCGCAACACCACCGATAAGGCAGTGTCTTTGTAAAGTGGAAATGAATGCATACTTCGCAAGTTTTGTACAATGCTAGATGCCACTGGAAGTCGATGGGAAGGCAAAATCTTCTTTCTCCGCCGCCGTTTCTTTACCGCAGCTTATTCATCACACCTTTTTTCCAAAGCGTTAACTGTTTTTAAACTCTATGGCAGGTAAAATTAATGCCATGATGGGCAAATCATGTAGAAAAAAAAATGTTGCCCATTTTGACCACTTATTCGCGTTCTTCTGGCGTCTAATGGCTCGTGCCAGCAATGGGCTTTGGGAGGCATAGGTTTCCCGGTTTTACACCATTTTTAGTAGCCTCCAGGTTACGGCACCATAGAAGACAGGCTCAATCCAAATAATTGATATTTTTAGTGCGTAACGATGGATACCAACCGCGAGCAAAATCTTCCCTTGTCTGTTGTATTGTTTGCAGGCCTCAGGCCTAGCGCGAGCGCTCCGTCCCGCCACGGCACTTACCGCTCATCGTGGTATTTTACGCTGCAGAAATCCATGTTTTCGCACTGATTCGAATGAAAGAAAACATTCGCCCAGGTTTATCTTTCACATTTATGTAGAATGTCGTGGCCATGGAATAGCCGTGCTGAACCTATAGGGGCAAGAAATCGCCGCTGTAGGTACAGCACACTCTCAGAAAAAGCGTGGATTTTCGCTTTGTAAACTACCCTGTATATAGCGTATCAAAGGGCTAAGATATGCAGTACCACAAGGAGGCACGTAGCCAAGTTTTTTTGCTCGGAGGGGTCCGAAGCAAATTTTTGAATCGAGAGGGGGCTGGGTTGGTGGACTGGGGGCGAATTGCAAGGCCAGCGAGACCATCGCTGAAATAATTTTCTTTTCTTTTTAGGGGACGGGGCAGAACGAGTGTTCGGGAATATTTTACAGCAGCGAGCGAAATGATGCTCAGCTAGAGAGATGAGCTACGGTAGCAGCCTCCGACTGTTACTTTGAACAGACGGTACTTTATAGCTTGCACAGGTGTAACGCGCATGAATTACGCATGCGATGACGTGCACCTAGCGTGGGCAAAGGATAGGAGCTGAGGTCTGGGGAACTAATAGTTCTCCAGTCAACTTAATGGGGAGCAATTCGCTGGTAAGAGGTGGCAAAAAGGGCAAAAAGGTTAGGATGTTTTCTGTTCCCTAACATAGAAAAAAGGCGCTACTATTTGCTTCCTCACTAATGCGTTTGACCGGCACAGTTGCGTTGCTTTTAGAGTTTTTTCTTTTCCGGCAGGAACTGAGTGGCGACAGCATGAGGTCCGTTGCTCCTGAGCATCTATCTTTTACCCTCTTCTGACCACTTCTTTCATCAGCCTGTTGAAATTCAAATCGGGGTGTTCGTAGTTAAGCCAATCACAAGTGTCGTGTACACACGCAGCCTCCGATCGGGAAGGATGCCCTAGCGTGGCTAGACGCTGTAGGTTAAAGCACAGTCGCAAAAGTGGTCCACTCAGTTCGCTGAACTCGTTGCAATTCTTGTTGCAAGAAAACAGCGGCAAACTTTAGTGACAGGTGATGGCATGTCACGGAGAATCGTCATTAAAAAGTATTTTAATCTTACCCAACCGGCTTAGCTCATTAATCAGCGAAAGCTGATTGGCATTAGGGGCCGTCAGGTCTGGTGGGGTTGGCCTATTTCGGTGCTTCACAGATGTCTGCCTGGTGGGGCACCTCTCATGCTCGTTTTGGCGTCTGTATGTACGCTCACGTACATACTCGGCCTTCCACTTGCAGCCTCGGTTCGATCGTGATCCCGGCACCTTTCATGGACTCCAGGAACCTCTTGCTCCGAAAGAATAGTCTAGTTCCCAGTGCTGTCTTACTCGCTGTCTAAACCTTCCGTTTGTTCTCAGCACGGGAAAGGCATATAACTGGTTCACTGCCTCAGTGGCCACCTCAACCGCGCTGTGGGATGGCCAAGGCGTCCCCCTCAAAATTGAGGCAGTCATGTGCCATTATTCGAAACCATCAGAGGGTTTAGATTTCTGTTGGTTCTGAGGAAAGGAAAGGCGCATAGGCGGCTTCTTGGGAAAGCGGACACCTCAACTGCGCTCTCAGATTCTTGGCACTGGTATCCACCTACAAAAACACGTTACGCGGCTACAGCTGTACACCCCCCCCCCCCTCGCCAATTGTTTCTCCAAAATGGCTCGTACAGAGCTATTAATGACTTCGCTGTTAAAACCGTGTGACAGGTCAACTGTCGTCGGGCTCGTGAGTGAGGCTGACGTGCTCATGACCCATTTATGGCTCATGACCCTCTTATAGGCGGAACGTGCGCCTGTGTTTGGCATCGCTTGGTTGCTAGCACGTGCAAAAGCGTGCAATAGAACTCACAATGATGAACTACGGCGGGTACTCGGAAGGCAGAACGCTGAGCATGCCAGCAATTCTGGACAAAAGCATTTTTTGAACTAGAAAGAGTTTAAGAGCGCAATTTTCTCATCTAATGCAAAACATCACTAAAACAATCAACACATCCGCAGATCTCTCTCTCGTCGGCAGGGGCAGGCTTGCATTTTTTGCTATTAACATTTTTGCTATCCTCAAATGCACTCCCTATTGGTTTTCTGTAGGTTTCTTAACTGCTGGATGCGAGCGACGGAAACGCTATAAAAGAAAGATTTTGCTATATTTCGGAAGAATGGACCATGTGTGGGTGTGTGTGTGTGTGTGTGTGCGAGGGGGAGCGTCGCAAACAACTAAAGGTTTACGTCTCGGGTCTCTGACATGCAAACTCAACCAACCTCATCGTCCTGCATCGAAAGAGTCCCAACGATTGCGGTCTGGTGCGCGACCAATACAGAAACACAAACACGTAGAAATGAACTTTAATGCATGCACGAACGTTACGCGTAAACAATGCTCATAGGGACCGTAAAAGTGTCCCGACCGAATTTTCTCTGTTTTAGTGTTGTTGCTTGGGCTCTTGATGCCCGCATTGCATTGCGCCAGTAGAATGAAGGCGTACTCTTTGCACTCGCGATGTATTGCCTGCGTTATTTGGATTTTATTTTTGTGCCGTCTTAGTTGACTGGAATAAGCGAGACCACGCCTCGTTGGCGCACTTAACGAGGGATCTTCTGTAATGACAGGCTTCAAATTGGAGATGCTTTATCCACTTGGGCAGTTGAAGACAATCGATGTGGTCGAAACAAGGCCATGCGATACGTACTCTTCGTGACGACTACATCATTTAAGAATAAATGACAAAGCGAAGAAATAACTTGCACCAGCCCTTGCACTCGTTTATTCTGAGCTGGAAGCTGCGAAAATAGCATAATATTCTGCCTGAAGCTTTCCTTTTTTTTCCGGTTGTTTATCCGCTCAAGTGGGCTATGTGAGCCAGAAACGAACTCTGGAAATGCTCGAATACTTTTTATGTCTCACATCGCCCCCCTCACTACGACCAAAAATGAAACGATAAATTACTATTTTCGATACATGTACGAAACCAGTAGCAAATTTTCTGATGTTCTCGATGCGTTTGCGAACGAGTTGTTTGCGCCGCTCCAGGCAGGTAAAATTTCGTTTCACGAAGTCCTATTTTTTATCATATTCACCAGGCAGTAATATGTTTTCTGTTGCCATGTTGACACGTGAAGGAAAAAGCTCGTTAAGCAGAGAAGGTAAGAAAGGGTATTATGCGGTAAATTTCTACCCCAGGGATGCGTGAAAGTGTGCTCTCAGCATTCTTAGGAAAAAAGGACGCCTTGAGCACCCATCAAAATTTTGTACACTATGGGGGTTATTCTTGTAATAACGCTCAAAGGTCTAGAAGTAGTTGTCGCTTTCTAGCACCAGCGTGCCAGGCCTAGCAGTCAGAGCTGTGACCCCCAACCCGCGGTGCGGTAAGTCGCAACCACGGCGGGTTAGGGCCAGAGGGGACAAACACGAGTATTCTACTCGGATGAGCGTTTATTGCTCTCGAGCAATACAGAATAGCAGCAACAATACAACCGCCGTAGCGAGGGACTGTTCCGCTCGCGAACGGGAGTGAAAAGAACAAAAGGAAAGAGCGCACGCAAAAATGCGGGGGAAGAAGGTTCCGCTCACCTCGCGTGCCTCCTCGCTCACGGCCTGCGGCGGTCAAGTCACACGCGGTGGCCGGGCGATATGGCAGGGGCAGCGGTCTCCGTGGCAGATCTGATCCGTGCGTGTGCACGGCTCCTGCCAGAAGACGAGCGAGCCTCGGGAGAATCGCGCCTTCTCCCGGGCTGTGGAGAGGAGGTCTCTCCGTTGTGAAAGGGGAAAAAGTGAAAGTCCCCGCGGCGGCGTCGCGGCGGGGCGCGAAAGGAAGCTTGGGCGGCGTGAGTGCCCTCCCTCGCAAACTTCCCGAACGGCGCGCTGTCATGACCGGGATGTAAACCAGCCAAAGAGATATTAAGGCACAGATTTCATCGCCCGGGATGATCATGGTGGCGGCAACAGTAGCGGCAATTTCGACGGGTCGTTTGACCCCAAGATGACCCCACCAAAAAGAATGACTAGCTGGGAAGTGGTGGATGGAGCTCTTCCCACGCTCGGCTCGGTGCCAACGACCTTCCCTTCTAGAAGCGTCGATGGACCGACGACAGGGGAAGAAAGGATGCTCCTCGTCTGAGAAGACCAGGAACGAATCAGAGGAAGCCAGCGCAGCTGCGGCCGCGGCGCCATCATGCCACACCTGTGTTAGATGGAAACGAGCTGCTAACAGTATTGTTGCACCGCAGTGCGAAAGAGCTGCAGACTTACGTCTCCTCCTCGCCAGTTCCCACGGGTGGACTCTACAACAGGTGTCTTCGTTTGCTGTGTTGTGTAGTGCCGATCTTTGTGTCGCGATGAATTGCCGCCTGGTGAAAGGGCGGAGCCTTGGGCTATATTAACCTGCGCCCAAAGTGAGCACGGACGCTCTGGGCCTTGGGTAATAGGCTCATCCAGTCGCTCGACGCTTTGAACTCTTAATTTTTGTTTCTTTGCTTTTCTGCCTTTCTTTATGTAAATAAGTGTCTTAAAAAGTGCCATTAAACTTGCTTCTTTTCGTATCCCCAACCTTCGAAGCTTAAGACCTATTCCCTCATCCCGGACGAGCCCCCAGGGAGACGCAACAACTGGTCATGCTACCCGACTTACAACTGGTGGCAGCGGTGGGGTGCTGCTACACGAGCCGTGATAACTGGTGGCAGCGGTGGGATGCTGCTACCCGAGTTATAGCAGCGCGCATAGCATCGCGTGATAATTAAGCGCAGCCGTTACAATGGGGCAGGGGATTCATGTGGATCCCCACAACACATAAACACAGCGAATTGAACAGTGAGGCAATGGAGCAGCCTATCGTGCTGCTGCGGAAGAATCGCGGTTATGGAAGAATCTGATTGCGAGCGTGAATGTCGGGCCTTAGTTGCTGATAGGCTCCTGCATTGCAAATAAGCTAAAATAAATATAGAGCGCATTCTATTGCTACAAACGCAAGCGGGGGTGTTTTGTAAATGCTTTTCGTGGTCCGCCTAATGAATCAAGCGTGATCAAAACTGACAATCTGAAAAAGTACACAATCTTCATTTCTAAAAATACCCTTTTTTTGGAATATATCCCGGTACTTTTTTTTTGCTGTGAAACGACTAATATTTTTTTGCGTTCTGATTTACTGACGAATACGCAAAGAATTTCATAGAGCAAGGACATAAATATAGCTGCTTATGAAAAACTAATGTCATCCCGGTCAAAAAATCCTTCAAAGTTCCTTCAGGGAGCCAACAGGATTCTTGACTGTCACCTCTACATGCACCTGATGGACCTGAAGGAATCTGCATGGATGCTCTGTTTGCAATGGCGCGACTCTGACGGGGCTGAAGGCATCTCCATTAGCAGCTCTGTTGGCACCGGCGCGGCTCTGACGGTCTTGAAGGCATCTCCGTCAGCAGTTCTGTTTGTACCGGCACGACTCTGATGGTGCTGAAGGCATCTCCGTCAGCAGCTCTGTTTGCACCGGCGCGTCTCTGAAGGTGCTGAAGGGATCTCCGTCAGCACGTCTGTTTGTACCGGCACGACTCTGATGGTGCTGAAGGCATCTCCAATAGCAGCTCTGTTTACCGGTCGGCGTGGCTCTGACGGTCCTGCAGAAATCTGCATGCAGCGCTGTTCTGTCTGCGGGCGACGTTAGCTTCGACCGTCACCGGTATAGCTGCGAATCGCTTCGGGAAAGTTATAATACTGGCAAGAAGCTTAATTGTACGTTTTAATCGGTTTGTGTAGCACACACGTACCAGCACAACCGCTCACCGGTGGAGATTTATTTGGCCAGAAAGCAGCTTACGAAATTAGCGGGGACATATCTGAAACACACGTACGTATGCTCAAACATATACAATATTCGTGCAAATTGCATGATTCTTGCAAGCACGCATTAATGAGCTGCGCGCCCTTCCGATAGTGCCTGAAAATTCTTTGCACGGAGGCCATGAATCGCTGTAGAGCTCGCGCTCTCGATCATATGCTTAGCTTCATCCGGCCGGCTTCACTCGATCCTGGCTCATTTTCGGCAAAGATGTACACATATCATATATCAATATTGTACGGTAAACGTTGTCTCGTAGTGAACTTGACAACTGATGCGTACAACCAAGCGGTTCGCATAACTGAAGTACTTCTGCGTTTCGTGCGAAGCATATATATGGCCACCCATGCAAAGACGGCCGGCCGCTGTTCGGCTTTGCTGACTTTTCTTCACTCGTCCTCGGCGCAGACGATTCCAGGCGCACGGCATAAACTACGGCCAGGTGAAAAAAAATGTGTGTTAGCTGCGCAGTTAATTTTAATCTAGGGAGAACCATATATTGAGGCGAATGAATTTTTAAAAGGTGCTATAGCTGCACAATTAATTCTAGCTTAACGCGTTTGTGCGCGCTGCGCGTAAAAAGTAGAGCAAATGTGGTATCGGTACGTACGTCGATCATACTTCATACTCAAAACTGATTAGGTTCGACCTTTCCGTTATGCATATGCTGCGCACCGCGTGCAGTGAACCCGCCCGCTATCAGGGCAGATCTGCCTATCTGATAGCCAGTACACGTACGCATGTTTGTGTGCGGCATACACCGGCCAGGAACTGCGCCAGTCGGAATTAACTTTTTCTACTACGCATAGCCTTCCCTCGATCCTCGATCATCCTTTCAGCAAGGTGGAGACGCTGCATGCATGCTCGATCGTCCAGGGCTTCCTCGATCGGGCAACGAAACCAGTGCCCATATTCTACGCGGGGGCGCGTGCCCGCACCGATTTTCGTAGTCACGAGGAATTCATACGCCAGCGCACCTTTCAGTCGGGGATTAAGGTGACTGAATGCAGCGCACAGCGCTATAAGCGCGGCAAAGACGTGCAGCGAATTGCTCGCGCTGAACGACAGCGCAAATATTTTTTTTTTTTTCCATGGCGCGACGTTTCTGTTTAAATAATTTTCACCAAGCAGGAAAGCGCCCTGCACTTGCATTGACTGTTGAAGCCAAGCGCAGTGAGTACACTGAAGTCCCCTCGAGGCATCTGTGTTGTCATGAGAAGCCGCACAACTCATGTGCGGCTCTCCTTCAGTCTTTATCTCCCAAATTCCCCTCCCTACGCAGAGTAGCATGCCAGCGATATTGAAACGCCGGCTATATTCTCTGTATTTCATTAAAGAGTCTCTCTCTCTCTGGCGATGTGTATCGTTGAAAACATTAAACTCGCCCACCTAGCACCGCGATGTCAAGGGAACATATTCCTTGACGCTGGATTCATGATCTCTATGCAGTTAATTCCCAGCCCCCTGTATGTCACACTAAGTGAATGGGGATTAACCATCACATCACACCAACTGGCCAGCTCCACTGGCTGGAGGACCTTCTTTGAAAGGCATTTGGGTAAAAATTCTTCGTATCACTGTAGGGTATACGGCAACTTAATTGACAGCAGTAACAGAATTTTGGTTCCCGGAACACACCCATGGAACATGTAACGCTGCATCAAAAATAAGTGCAGCCAGTTTTGAGCCTTTGAGGTTTTGAGGATTGTTCTCGCAATCACTCTCCGAAGGTACCATTCCAGACGACTGGGAAGTGGGGAAGGTCGTTCCCGTCCACAAATCCGGTAGTACTGATTCACCTCTTAATTATCGCCCCATTTCATTAACAAGTGTACCGTGCAAAATCATGGAACATGTCATTTACTCTCAAATCATGCAATTTTTGGATTCAAATAATTTCTTCCATCCATCACAGCATGGATTTCGCAAGGGGCTCTCCTGCGAAACTCAACTAGCCATTTTTCTACATGATATTCACGCCAACCTTGATACTAACCTGCAAACTGACTCCATTTTCCTAGATTTCGCTAAGGCATTCGACAAAGTACCTCATCAACGCTTGCTTCTTAAACTCTCCCAGTTGAAGTATACATCCGAACATAATTGCATGGATTAAAGCTTTCCTCACGCATCGCTCTCAGTCCGTCGTCATTAATAACCAACTTTCCAACCCGCTTCCAGTAACCTCTGGCGTCCCACAGGGTTCTGTTCTCGGTCCTTTGTTATTCCTCATATATATTAATGATTTACCCCAGCATGTCTCTTGTCACATCCGCTTGTTCGCCAATGATTGCGTCATTTATCGCTCAGTGACTGACCATTCTGACCAAGAATCCCTTCAGGCAGACCTGCGCCATGTGCAAGACTGGTGCTCGCAGTGGATGATGATGCTCAACTCTAACAAATGCAAGTGCATGTCCTTTCACCGCCGTCGAAATCCTCTTGTTTTCAAATACACAGTCTGCAATTCCCCAGTTGACCTCGTCCAGTCATATAAATACTTAGGAGTCACCATTTCTAATGATTTATCTTGGCGTTTGCACGTGACTAACCTGATATCATCTGCTAATAAAACACTAGGTTTCTTAAAACGTCACCTACGGGAAGCCCCACAACACGTAAGACTACAAGCGTACATCTCATTCATTAGAACTAAACTTGAATATGCATCACCCATCTGGAGCCCTTATCAAGAATATTTAACACACGCTATCGAATCTGTTCAAAACAGGGCTATCAGATTCATGCACTCCTCATACTAGTAGGACGTCAGCATATCATCCCTCAAATCGTAGTCAGGTCTAGCTAATCTTTCTAGTCGCCGTCGCATAGCCAGTCTTGTCCTGTTTCACAAGTTCTTTTATTCACCACTAAAACAAGAACCATACATTTGCGCACTTCCACAACGTAGGTCCCACCGCATCGGTCGATCATTCTCTTCCAAGTTTTGCGTCCACGAGGCCGTACCACTGTTTTTGCCAACTCATTTTTCTCTCGTGCAGCAGCTGACTGGAACGGCCTTCCCCATAATATTGCTGCCATAACATGTTCATCATCATTTTCAAGCACTGTTGATTGCTGCATTTCGTAAACCCCACCCCTTATGTAACACCCTGGAGAAGGGTCTTTAAGGAAAATAAAGTGATGTGATGTGATCTACAAACATGATTTATTACACACACTAGGCCACAACAACAAAGCAGAGGGAGTAATAAATGTTGGACAGGAACGTGCATTATTCTTTACACTTAAAGGCAGCAAACATTTTAAACACATGAAAAAACAAGGATGACAAAGCATCATACTATCAGGCTGCAAGGCCAGGTATATCCTTATGTCTAGAGACCAGATTTTAGGCAAATGCCTATTTTTTTCAAGGCATCATAGGCGCACCATTTTTACATATGAGCATGAATTAGGCATTCACGACATGTTTAATACACATTTGATGGTGCCTATAAATGCCTATTTTGGGCGTCAGCGCCTATAAATGCCGATTTCCAACGTTGGTGCCAAAAATGCGCTATTTTGAAGAAAATGGCCCTGATATACGTTGTGGTTTTGTTTTCAAATTCTCTTTGTTTTCGAATCCATTTCGGTTTCGAGTTGAACCCACACATGGCAACATTAAATGACTTCGTCACTTGGGTGTGGTGAACATTACTCCAACGCCGACTGTGTAGACAATGTCAACCACATCAGCCAAAAATATCGAAATAACCTTTTTCCTGTTTCTGCCATTTTGTAGTTACAGCTTGTAAACTCTGGCCGTTAAAATGGTAGTTGACCAGATGGTGCTACATTTTCGAAAGTACATGAAGTACGTAAGTTTCGTCCACATAATTCCCAGTGGGTTCAAGTTGACTGCAAATTGTCCCATAAGCTGGCTGGATAAAGTTTAACTGGATAAAATTTGCCATATTGGTAATCTGCCTTATGATCATTCCTTGTGCCTCATCTGCATGTCATCCTAATCAAATAGCCTTTGGCGGCAGTTTTCTTGGAGCAGGCCGCACTGGACAGCTGAGAACCGTGCCAGTCGTGCGTGCATATGGAACACATTCATGCACTCAAACAATGTTTGATGCTTGTATGAATATCACTCTTTTGGCGTCACTCCTATGTCATATTATCTCAACCCTTCAATCGAAATGGTTTCCTACAAGCACACTCCTGTAACATCTGTTGGTGTGGAGCGTTCCTTTTCAGCTTACAAGCTTGTTCTCAGTGAGAAGAGGCACAATTTTGAGCCCACCAACATGGAGACGTTGCTTGTGTGCTACTGCTTTCATGACTTTAGCAGTGATTACTATATGAACGGTGTTTATTTATTATGAATCCCCAGTGGATGTACGTAGGCCCGTGCTGAACTATATAATTATTTTCGGCATATAAAGCATCACCAGCACTAAGCGGCTACATTTTTAGCATCTCGTACTTATGGTTTCCAGACCCTTTTAATAGCAAGCACCATTTTAAGTCCGCGTGACTTCCGACACTTGGAGCCACTAACTATAAAACGCAGTTTACACAAATGGTGACACATTTATTAATGTTAAAGCACCGTGCATGCCTGCAATAGATAAGTTTAATTCCTATGCGGATGACTCTGAACACATGTCGGATGCTTTAAAGTCACATTTGCGTCAATTGCTAAATGCATGGCCTCTTGTTTTACTATTGTGCACGACAAGCAAATTGTTTGTTTCCAGGTATGCCAACGCATTTTAAAAGGCTTTGTAACCATCTCTTTTGCTCTGCTGAAGCATGCGTGTTGTACGAAAAGCTTCACGACAGCTTTAAAAAGAGTGCTTCTAAGGTTCGCACACAATGGTTAAGATCTCAAATCATTCCAGCTGTTTTTACTTTATGGCAGATATTGCGTGCTGATGTTCGGATCTGATAAGTGCAATTTTGATGCAGTTTATAGTGCCTATTTTTCTTTTTAGGTGCCTAAAATCAAATCTTAACCACCTATTTTTGGCGCCTAAAACATGCCTTCTTGGTGCCTAAAAATCCGGCCTCTACTTATGTCTTATAAATCCCATCAACAGACTTTGTCAGCATACATGGCAATGTGTTCTCTCTTGCATTATTTGCACTAAATACTTTGAAGCATAAATGTTCCAAGAATAAAAGAAACTTTGAGATTAATGCAATATTTTCACGTAGTTGTGATGGCTGCAGTTTGGCAGTCAGGTAGACAGCAAAACGGCTTCCAAAAAAACACTGTTGGGCTCTTTCACACCCACAAAGAACTGAACGACTTGGCAGCGGCGTAGCAACAAGCGTGCTTGGCGGTCGTCCAAGACAATGCCTGCCGCTTGTGGCCGTGCTGAATTTATAACTGACGACAAACTTTTGACAATGTGACAATATGGAGCAACATCCCGTCACAATCTGAAGATTGGTGTAATTGCTGGTAACTGCAATGAATTTCATGGCCACAAGTTCGAAAAAAAGTTAAACACACTGAAGAGCTACCTTAAAGGAATACAAAAATAAAAATACACTGAAACTACCTTCATGAACTGCACATCATACATCACTACCAGATCAATCTCTTTCCTTCTGATTGGGCACTTCACACAAGTATGAAACATTATTAATACTAAAGAAAACACATTGCAGAGACACATCATCAAGGGAGTGCAAACAATTATTCTGATCAGCCGGTGGGTGCTGACACTGCATGATATGTAGGACATCAAATACAAGTGGTGAAACAAGAAGCCTTTGGGAGTGAAAATATATACAGCCTGCAATCTCATAAATTCCAAGTACATAACAATATGAGCCGTCTACCATTTTAACATAACAAGAGCAGGTCTTTTTTGGAGTCGAATAATCCGAACTGTGTATAATAATGCTGCCAATTTGTGCTCGAAAGTACCTAGACATCTGAGGAATGCAGCCAAAGCGTGAATTGAAAATCATTTTTAGCTGCTCGGGAAATGAAGGAACAGGGTGTGGCACACCTAGAGCACATGTCTGGTAGCTGTTTGTGTGCTGAGCGCCAATATTTTTCTTGGCAAAAGCCAAATGAGCTGGGAGCTCCAAATTTCTTTCCAAGCTTCGATAGCACTGCTGCATTATGCACCGTTCAGCGACCTGCATAGGCACCAGCTTGGCTGCTGACACAAGCCGCAGTGCACGGCCAATCCCATCTTCAAAAGGAAACGTGGACACACCCCATAATGGGCCAAACATGCGCGTAGCCTTAGAAAGGTGCAGCAGCTGGTGAACATTATATGTCATAGCTGCCTCACCATAGAGCCTCGCTGCTTGCTGTACAAAAGACAGCAATAACATTTCAGCTGCACATATGTCACCCTCGCTTACAGTATCTTGCAGCAACAAAAACACTGCCTTTACAAGGAGCACAAAGTGTACCATATATGGCCGAGGAAGCAGATCTGACAAACATGGGATACAGTAGAACAAAAGCCAGTACCGCCATTCTGTTGCCTTCCAGTAAGCACGTTCTGAAAGGGGTCGTGCAGTCCTTGAAAAAGTGATGGGAGGCCTAATAGTGCACAGTCGAGAGTCCAAAAGCCTGACATGCCGTCCAATGTAGAAGGCTGAGCCGGTAGCTGACAGCCACAGTTCAACCAGCTGCTTTGTCACACCCTCAAGGACACAATGCATATAGTCTGGTGGTAGGCCCCACACAAGGTCAAGGCCTTTCAGTTTGAGAAGTGAAGATGGCCCCTTGAATCCCTCAAATGTTGCATCCGGTCCCCTTGCTTGGCGCATTGCTTCTAGCACACGTCCATGTGTCCGTTCACAGGTTGCCTGGCCATGGAAGAGGTACTTGACCGTGCCTGCAAAAATTGCATAGTTCGCAGTTTCCTTATTCTAATAATATATGGCTTGCAAAACTCAGCCTGAACCTTCCACTTGAATTGGAAATGAGACCCAAATGTAATGCATACAGGTACCGCACATAAATCTGACAGCCCAACACCAAATACCAACCCAAATGCATTTGCAATATTATAAATGCATTGCGTTTATTCAATAGTGCATTCACCTTTTTGAACGTGATGGTCTACACTGGGAACAGTACTCGAGCGACTTAACATCAGGAAGTAGATCTATATTCGTGAACCTGTTTAAATGTTTAATTTCCTTGCTTTAGTTTCACCTAGCATCCTTCATGATACCATACTGACACCTAATTAATTGTCAATCAATATTACTATGGACACCTTAAGAAATGGACCCACGTTGAAATAGTCAATGAAACTTACCATCAACACATGTACCTTCCTCAAGGCACCAGCTGCACCCATAATACCCATTAAATTGCTTCATATTCAGGATGGATGCTCTTGCTGGTGAGTCCACACAACACACAACTGCATGTACTGCAGACTTCACAATTTTTCCTGAATGTGACCATACAATTTCTCCAATATTGTTCACTTCATCAACGAACCTTCGCATAAAAATGTGCATAGGTGGATGCTCCTTCGCGAACCACAGCCCTGACAGCGTGACGTGCTTCCACCGAAGTTCCATGGGCAGTTCGTTCAACATGATCTGGATAGGCCAGATTGAACTTTTCGAGGACTCAAACACAGGTGCCCCATCAGTGTTAAATGTGAGTGTGACATCACTCCATTTCATATTGAGCTGTCGCCGAATACTTTTATAGAGGTCACCGTCGGTCACATCTCTGTAGATTCCTGGCTCTCGGATCTCTGTTGAAAGCTTCTGCAGATTTTCAAAAAGAATGGAACTATAATGCCTGATTAAATCTGTTAATTGTTGCTTGAGGTCGAAAATGATGAAAAAACTTCCCATCCCTATTAGGCTTTTAACATTTTTCTTTAAGTTGCAGCCACCACAAGTTACTTCACTGTTGGCAGGAATTTCATGGGTGGTGCCAAGATGCTCATGGCAATGCTGGCAGAATAAATGCAGCCTTAGTGCCTGTTTCCTTTCTTTCCACAAGTTCCGTAGCAAGTAGGTAGACGGTGGCATAACTGCTTCTCCAAAAAGGGCATTCAGAAGTGTCAGGAGGCCTTTAACCTGTGACCAGGTAAGCCCTGCTGTCACAATGTAAGCCAAAATTAACAGCAGTGCTTGAGCTTTAGTTGTGGACTGATGTGGCAGTGTTTCCTCCGAGAGCTTCCTAAGGTATACGTCAAAGTCATCAGAAATGTTGGAGAAGTCTGCGCCCTCAGTTTCATTTTCCTAGACATCACTGTTTTCTTCCCTGTCTTCATTAGCACCACATTCCACACATTCTTCGTCAGAGCTGTCTGTGTCTTGGCCATCACTGGCAGAATCGGCACTGTCATTTTCATATGTAGGAAGCATTTCATGAACAGCATCATTCTGTGCTGTCCCTGCCCAGCTTGGACTTGAACCCTCACTGTCATCAACACTTAAAGATTCATCTTCATTGTTTTCGTGCTGGCTTGAGCCAACAGCTGCTTGGTTCCAATTGTCCTGCAAATGAAAATATCAGTGATTCAAACATTTCTATCTTCACTGAGCAAATTTCATTTTTACAGCAAACAGCACTGTAGTACAGCTTGGATACAAAGTTGCTTTGTTCTCCTTCAGGCGTGCACAGATTATTCAAATTTTTCTCCTCAGCCATCCACTTTTTTCGAAAATCATGCAAACCTTAAAAGGTTTCATATGGGGAAGCTGTAGCCATGCTGACAGCCAACCCTCCTGTTGAGGAATGAGCAATTTTAGCTGGCTCTATACAGCATGAAAATGCCACTCTCCATGGGGAATGTATTTGAAGGAAGAAAGACAAAAGAGCACAAGAGATAAGGAGGAAGTGAAAAGAAAAAGCAATCAAGGGTGGTCACAGAATTAGGTGCAGTCATTAAAGAGGTGAGAGGAAAACTGATTCTGAATTCACCAAGAAAGTCAGGCAGACCTACTGACAGAATGCTGCAGTTTCTAATGTTATAATGAATTCAGCATGAAGCTTAAACCCTAAAATGTCCGCGGAGTAATGCAATCATTACAAAATGGCTTAAGAGTCATGGAATAGAGGGCACAGAAGTGGCAGCCAGATGTGCTCAAAATTTTCTCTAATCGTTTACTGTCTCCCATTCTGCAGAATACCACTCTGTCTCTGGGAACTTTAGTAAACGTGTGAAAATAATGTTGAGTACATGAACCTGCCATTAAACTTAAATTTTCTGCACATTTCCTGAGAGGAGCACTCAGCTAGTTATATCAAATGAGTCAGTGACTTCAGTCCGAATGCCTTGTCGTCCCGAGTATAAGCTGATCCTGTTGACTGCAAACAAGTGCACGCTGTTAGTACCATAGCCCAAATAGTCGGGTACAACTTAAGAACGCTGCGGCTTTTCCCCCCTCAAAGGACCGCTTTCCAGCCAATGGTGTCGGCCCATGCAATTCACATGACACTGCTAGCATGACAATGCAGACAGCTGTATGGCACTGCTGATAAAACAGACCTACCTGAGCAGCACCTGAAGTCCTGGCTCTTTTTATTGCATTGGCCAGAGTCTGCCTGGGAACTTCAACGCTGGTTCCCTGCTCGAGGTAGCGCCGGTAGCGTTGTCGCGGCTTTCCTGGCATCGCGATATTACGCAGCTGAAGCCACCTCGGAACGCCAGTTTTGCGCGCTTTTATCGCATGTAGTACTACAAGGCTACAAGCCTCTCCAGAAAGAGCAAAAAAAGAAAATGAGTGAATAAAAATATTAATTTGGCTGTGCGCGGCTTGAGTGGCTTGAGCGAAATAAGCGCAGTAGAGCAGGCAAGCAAAAAGCTAGCTAGGTGAAAACTAGTTGAAAATATTTCCGACGCATCTCGTTCGTTCTCAAAGGTGCGGCGGACGCCACTGTGGCGACTGTAGCATAACTGTAGTAGTCTGGCAACACTCTAGTATGGCAACAGTGGTATAGTAGACGCTGGGTACGTCTCGCGAAACTCTGCCGCGCATCAATCCACCACCTCGTCAAATAGTTTATAAAGGGGGTCGTGCATCAGTCATGCCGCAGTCTTGCTATCTTCTCTGAAAAGCGTTTGCAAGATGCACGCGGTACTTTTGAGAAGCTGCAAAGAGAAGTTTGCCAATGCTTATATCCCCGATTGTCCCGCAATGTATTACCGGTGACGACGAATCATATCTAGCTTGTCCGCTCGTCGCGACTAAGCCCATCTTACATGTACGAAGGATACGCGATCATAAATGCAAGTGATGACGTAATGAAACAACCCAAAAAGTCGCACAGACAGCGTCTTCAGGTCCGGTTGTGGGCGGAGAGCACCACCCTCACTCGCACCAAGTCGCATGTGCAAGCGACGCAACAGGCAGCAGATATATTGCGCATTCGCTGAGGTTTCGCCCGGCTAAGTGAAACAGTAATGCGTCACCTCGTTCTGGTCGTAATTTCTGCAAGTGTTTTCCTTTTCCAACATCTTTTACATTTTATTAAACCGCTACGAATATACGCCTGAGTCATTTTACCGTGTGCCAAACAATGTTAGGCAGCTACGAAAGACACAGACTCTGTCGGTGTATGATATATATAACTGTACTGTACGAAGATGATGAGCCCGGGGAAATTAATTCCCGCCCCAGCGGGCCGCACTTCTGTGCTGGTTGGTTGGCTGAAACATATTCTTTCAGTTGCACATATTGTTCGAGGCACTTCGGTTGTGGCGGGCGCGTATCCCATCGTTTCAGGCGGACTCTAGGCGAACGCTAATCTGGTCACCGCCAACTGCCGTAAAGCGTATATGTTGCATCGAGCCTTATGTGCCACAAATTCCTGGAGCTTATCCAGAGCAGAGCGACGATCGTGGTCTCTTGTGTTGCTGAAAGATCCTTTCTTCGGGCTCACTGTTGAAAAACTCCTCGGTTAGCGCAGCGGCTAGGAGGCGAGTAGTTAATTCGTGTGACCCTCGGTGTCTCCTCCGCGGCGCATATATGGGTAGGACGCGCTTGCTCCTGAGCACGGAGACGATGAAAAGACGATTGAAAGATATGTGCTGTGCTATGGCCACTCGATTTCCCTGGCATATAAGAGGCATATATGTGAACAGACTACACGCCTGAACTATGTGAAATCGCATCAAGTCCTGTTTATGTATGGTTCACGTCGTTCCAGTGCAAATGCGCGACCAGCACTTAAAGTTAGAAGGGTACAGTAAGCAATATGGAAGGGAACACGTGGCCTCCGCACTTCGCTGCCACCGACAGATGACGAGAATGGTCAGCACCAGGGGAGTGCTCGGAAAGAGCAGCCGGCCATGCTTATATTTGCATACGCCTTTACCACGGATTTTCGCCGTCTGTCCGTGGCAGCGCTTTGCGAAGCGCGGGGGCCGCGCTCTCGTGTTCCCTTTGATATTGCTTCCAGCTGTACGTCAGTTCTCTTCAACTCTACTGAAAGCTGTGAGCATTTGATATAGCTCGATCATAGGTGCATCAGCGCGTTTGTTTCCCGATAATGACCTAGCATATGGCATATGGGATCCACTGAAGCCGTCTGCAAGGAATAGACAGCACAGTGCGTGTGGCTATAGCTGTTTGCATATGGCACTTCGCAGTTGGCTTCATGCATATACGTGTTCATTTGAGTTGAGCTTTTTCGGCGAGTACGGTCAATTGCATTGCCGTGTGCTGGCGGGCGGCCTCTCTTATCACGATCACACTCTCCAATATATGTACAATTCCTGCAGGCGCGGCCGCCTTCAGCTACCATCTGTAGCAGAGTAGGAAAATGCTGGTATTCATGTCTTAAAAACCTTGAACCACATTTGCACAAATAGGTATGAGCTCTGAGAGAGGCAGACAAGAGCGGCGGTGATGAGGAACAGGGGCTGCGGTCCACATCTAGAGATAACTGAAGTAAAAATCAGGAAACGACCGCGCTGTTCGCCGCTTCGCTGGCTTCGGCATGCATGCCAGCCTGGCCAATGTTACCAGGACGGTTTTGGTTTGAGTATCCTTGCAATCTCCGGAACAGTGAGTGACAGGTGAATTGCAAATGTATCACCAGCAGAGTTCTAACCTATCTCATATGCAAATCGTCAAAAGGGATAGGAGCATTTTGTCTTTATAGTCACGCTAACGATGCTAGCGACGTTGGTATGTGACGATATAAAATACGGCGCGACAGTCGAGGACGAATGAGACACAAAAACGACAGGACCTGCGCCGTATTTTATACTGTCAATATGAACCAACTAGCCCGCAAAAGAGTTTTACTGGTATGTGACAACTGGCGCGGTGTAGTTGTCGTCCTCGCGAGGTAAAAGCATGGGTAAAAGGCACACACCGCCGCATGCCTTACTAACCTCGTCATATAATCAAAACAAACCACCATCTTAATTCATGCTGGCTGGCATCTAAATAGTAAAAAATCAATACAATAACAATGTTGTAGCTGCTTTGAAGTCACGCTGCCCTCATGTGACAAGGCAGTGGTAGCTTTTAGCCGGATTTCGGTTTCGGTTTCGCTCTCTCGCTGTACGAGCAACTGCGCGACCATCTGCTTGTGTTCACTGACGGCTCCGTGGTGAGCGCAGACTGCTCGCTCGCCGCAGCGTCCACCGTACCCGAGCGACGCGTGCGCTGACTGCGGCGCAGTGGAGATACTGGAGCACATACTCCTTCGCTGTGCCGCGTCTGCAGTGCCGCGTCGCGAGATTCTCGCGGCCTGCAGGGCGCTGGGAATCATCCCGGACAGTCTCGAAGCGCTCCTGTGGCCGCGCGGCAGTGCGCTCACCTGTGACAGAACAATGGTGAACCTCTGTCCGTTCATCGAGCAGGCGGGCTTGACTTCCCGCTCGCTCTCCACCAGGTAGTGCACGCGTGACACGAACGCTCCGTGGGCACCCCGGCCGCTAGTGCAGTGTGCCGCGCCCGCGATTAGTCCGAGACAGGACGCTACGAGCGCGCGGCTATGTGTACATACAGTTTACTTCTTTTTGTAAGTGATTGCGCGCAGTGGCCGGGAGAACCCGCGCAGGGGCAGACGTAAAGCCGCCGGCACTCTCTCTCGACAGCGAGAGAGAGAGAAATACTTCACTGCTGCATTTCACGTCGGAACCGCGTATGTGCGCGAGCGTATTCGGCACGACTTGTGCCGGGCCCATGGGCGGGCCGAAGTCCGCCTGAGAAATAGAATCATGCGCAGCGCGCCGGAGCGCTCGTTAAACACGTCCGTCCGCCGTGAGCGCTCTGGAAGCCGCTGCGCCCCTTTTTAGAGGCTCGTTTCTTCGCCTACTCTCGAGTTCTCCGCTTATAGCATGCGCTGAAATAAACGTTCCGTATGAGTATATAACGACGAAAGGAATTCCTCTCCATTCTCTTTATGAACCACAGTTGAACAGTGACGAGGTCGCGGCCGCACCCTTTGATGAAAAGTTTACCTGCAGTTTTCTACAGTGCACCCAAAAACTCGAGAGTGCAATCAACAGAAGTGTTGAGACGCGAAGCCTTCAGACAACCTCGAGCTCGGTACGCATTCCGCCAAAGCTGCAACACAGGCGCTGCGCTTCTGCGCTACATCGGAGCACGGACGTTCACTAAAAAGCACCGCCGGTTGGCAGTCTGGTGATTGTGGAGGGCCCATTTCCCAAGAGTCAGTGCGCCCTCGGCAGCGGCTGAGGAGGATGGCTTGCAGAGGCTGAGCGCACTCTCTCCTAGTTCTCTTTCCATGGATGCTGCGGTCCCCGCACCACGCGCCGTTCTGCCTTGATCTCCTTCCTGTGCTACGCTCGCTTCTCTTCGGTTGTTCCCAGGCGCTCGATCGTTTCATTTGCCACACTTTTGACGGGGCCTGACGCAGACATGTTCGTGCTAGTGGAGTATGTATGCGACGCTACGCTCGCAATACTGCAGCACACTGACGTCGAAAATTTCAATCCTCAAAATGTAGCGGATTTTGATGGGTCCGCTACATACCAAGCCTACTGGCAAGGCAACGATACGACCGAGGGCGGCTATTACGCTGCAAAGGTTCTTCATTTGACCGGTAAGTGACGCATTATAATTTTGTTTTGTTACCCTTCTGGGTTTCTTGTGTGCAAATTAAATTACCTCAAGTAGCTCTATATCGTGAAGAATCCTTGATCACGGCCCCGCCGCGATGGCTCATATGGTGCGATCGCGGCCCCGCCGCGATGGCTTATTGCTCGACTGCGGTGCCCGCCCTACTGAAAAAAGTTTTATGAGGCAATAAACTCATACAGTTTCTCATACAAATGTCATAGAGTTCTCATAGAAATCACATAAAATTATCATTCAAATGTCATTCATTTCTGTGAAATCATACAGTCATCATTGAGATATCATAGAATATCATACGAGTTGCATAGATTGTATGATATTCTATGATATCTCTATGATGACTGTATGATTTCACAGAAATGAATGACATTTGAATGATACTTTTATGTGATTTGTATGATAAGTCTATGACATTTGTGTGATAAACTGTATGAGTTTATTGCCTCATAAAACTTTTTTCAGTAGGGCGATCAAGGATGCAGTGTAATGTTAAAAAGAAAAACAATTCTAGCAAGTGAGCACAACAATACAAGCACTGTACAACCTGTGCAATACATTCTTCTGTTTACTGCTTTCACTTCATTTATGCATTCCATGATTAGCATGCATGTTCGGCTAACATGTAATTTATAGGACATTGAGTTCAGCAAACAACGCTGGCCACACAATAGTTGCATGACGCTCATTTTAGCTGCAGGTGTGCATCTTTTCAAATTTCTAATAATCTCGAAATTTCCAATAATCCACAGCTTCGCAGTCATCGAAAAGTCGTTATAATGAAGTGCAAGAGAAATCTCTCACGTATGCTTAATAAGCCAGAAAAATGCGGTAACATGACTTGTCGAATCTTCCTTGCTTGCTTACCAGCCGCAGTAAATGTGTTTTCAGTATTTTAGTTCTTTTCGGCGCATGTGTGCAATTCATTGAAAACACATTAAGAGCGCAGTCAGTACAGTTCCAAGTGCACGTGCTCAAATGTTTTACCTAAAAGTGGACGAACCTGTACTTTATTGTAGTACAATTCTGCGACCTTGGCAAGTGACTTTAGATGTTGCATTTATGGCGGTGATGGATCACTGCTTCAATCAGCGAAACTTGTGTCATGATCGTCTTAAGAGAGAGTAGGAATGCTGCAGTGTTTTGCTATCTCAAGCACGTTTTTCTCTTTCAGAAACGGATGAAGAAATGAAAAACTTCACCGAAAAGAGGCGCAGGAGGCCTGTGCTGCCTAACTGTGGAAAAAGAAAAGGAAAGGACAAGGACAAGGTACCGTGACTGCAGCATGTTTGCCACAGTTGTTTCATTTATGCCTTAATACCTCTAAATATTGGCTGAAGGCTTCACTTCAACAGGCACCAGATTCCTGGCCTTGGGGAGGGATGACAGTAGCACTGCTTTTGCAATTAAATGTCCATTATGCGCTTGTGCTTATTCAAACCAGAACTTGCGATTAAGGCGTTTTCTAAACTCACCAGCGCAGTCACCTTCACTTTGCCAATACCCATTCTATACCAACAAGCTGCTTTAGTCAAAGTGCTCACAGCAACTGATGGGAGGTTGGTCATATACTATTTTCCTTCCTTTGTTTGTATGGTTTTTCAATGTTGCTGCTGTTTTTTACGCCAATAAAGTCATCCCATAGTACAGTGGCAAGCTGGGCTAATTGGTGGTTGTCCAGCTTGGGAATGTGGTTAGTGCGCTAGAGAACAGACAACAGAAGCAGAAGTGGACAGGATGCATGCAAGCTCACAGCTGAGCTGTACTTCACGAAAGATGACCGAGTCAGTTGTCTTCATGTGCTGGAGACGCGCTGTCAGTGTGCTGCCCATACAACACCTTGGGTGCATGAATTATACCATTGGAAAGGGGCTGGTCTTGCCTGTTCTGTTGGGCAGCACAAGAGTGGAGCACAAGCAGGACTTTCCTATTTTTTTCGACAAAATGATCGGACTCAACAAGCCACTTGGTGGATGCGTCACCTCTTGTCCCGACACCTTGTCTAGACTTGTGCTTAGTGCACAGTTCTCAAACAAACAAACAGACAAACAAAAAAACAGAAGAGCACCGTACAGGGCTTTGTGTCATGCCTGTAGCATTTGCAACCATAGCTCCCAGAGCACTGCTCCTTGTGAGGCTTACCAATGAAAAGCGGCAGCTGCCAGTTAGTTCATTGCTAATGAACAAAAGGATGGTGAAGTGAAACTGAATGCCGTTTACTCCAGTACAGTGCATTGCCTTTCATGGCATGTATTTTTGATGGCTGCATCAGATAAAAAGTTTTGCACATATCTCCGTTATTTTTTATGACTTCCTTAGGTAATGACATTCGTTTTGTGGAACGGGGGGAAGGGGTTGTCGTAAAGCCTTGAAGGCATTTGTCGCTCTGGGCTCCTGCAAGGCTGCAGCTGAGTTTGCGCAGCGCTTCCTCATTCGCGTTAACCAATTTGTGGGGGACACTGTTGTTCATTGCATCTGTTACATGAATGATGGTGAGGTAGGATTGTAGCTTGTTCATGGCATGTGCTTATGGTATACAGGATGTTTCACCTAAGACTTTCTGCTATTTTTAAAAATGGTCTTTTTGAGCGAAAAGAGTGCTTTTGTCAACATAACATTGTCAGCAGTGTAGTACATCAGAATACAGCTTAGACGTGCTGACTACCAGGCTGGTTTACTAATTTTAAACAGTTAACATTTTAATTATTACTGTTGAGCTCCTTAATTATTGAGAGGCATGTAGCCCACCGTAAGTAATATCCATATCACTTTTTAGAATTTCAAAAAGGCAGTTGTCTCAGCGCTGTGGCCTTGCAGGTTTTGGCTGAATCACACCAAAATA
The DNA here is from genome assembly GCF_055824585.1 of Amblyomma mixtum. Lineage (NCBI taxonomy): Eukaryota > Metazoa > Arthropoda > Arachnida > Ixodida > Ixodidae > Amblyomma > Amblyomma mixtum. The sequence goes on along the minus strand of NC_143014.1, from coordinate 263,261,839 downwards.
CATGTGCTTTTGAGAAGCTTTGAAGCAAAGCAAGCTCTCTATTGCATGTAACATGTTGAAGTAGCCAAAATTTGTTATGCCACAGCATCAAGGATAACCACATTTTCTAAAAAGTGATATGGATATTACCTGTGGTGGGCTACATGCGTCTCAGTATTGAGGAGCCTAATAGTAATAGTTAAAAGGCTAACTATTCAATATTATTTAACCAGCCTGCTACTTAGTACTTGTTAGTTGTATTCAAAGAACTGCACTGCTCACATTGCTCTGCAGAAAAAGCGCTCTTCTAACTCAAAAAACCTATTTTTAAAAATTGCAGAAAGTCTTAGGGTGCTTACATGAGGCGCCCTGTACAATGAGTCGTTCTGATTTAATACTTTCAAGGAGCCAACGAGGAAACATGTAAATGGACTGCAGTGGCATGTTGCAATGTGAAATTATAGTTGCTTTTGATAAATGTCAAATTACAGGTACCACCATCAACAAAGAAGGTGCGCAAGGAAGTGCAGCAGAAGCACGAGCAAGAGCTGCTGCACGACCTGCAACAGGACCTGCAGCAGGACCTGCAACAGGACCTGCAACAGGACCTGCAGCAGGACCTGCAGCAGGACACCTTAGGAAAAACCTGCGCAGCGTTAAAAGAGCAGCTGCGTGCCATGCAGGTAGAGCTCACTGAGCTCAAGCATCGCATGGCTGAAAGAGCTGCCGTTGACGCTGCCCCTCATGACACCTGTGCATGCACACAGGAGGTGGAGGAATTGAGGAGAGAGGTGAAGGAGCTGCGGGCTCTGAATGCAGACCTGCAGAGAAGTCTGACGCAAAAAATATTTGCATGTGGTGAGTGCATTATTTGGTTATATTTTTTGGTTACCAACGTTAGCCACTCTCAAAATGTGCATTTACATAGTATGTAAATGCATGCAAAAAAATGCAGTTCAGTGTGCTGAAGAACAACTTACTTCAAAGTTCCCACCACTGTTTCCATTTGGCGTCTGTCAAGAACTGCACAGTAGTGGTGGCATGTTGCAATTAGGGGTAGGATAACGGATTGGAGATAATGGTGGTAGGGTGTTCAGCATCAATTTTAGGCTCTTGTTGCATCAGATGTGGCCTATTTTGTGATGTTTCAGAAAGCAGAGTTATCTATGCTGCATCACTCGATGTGCGGGTCAACGCAGGAGCACATGGGCCGACTCAAAGGCAGAAAGGCAAGTGTGCTTTCTTGGAAAACATTCATGATCGTGTGCTGTTCAAACCTAATTGCAATTGCTAATTGCAGTCAGGCACCTACAATAAGTAAAAAGGGTAACGACTAGAATTTAGTAAATCACTTAAGTGCCTAAGTCATCGACTATGCTTATAAAACGACTATGCAAGCAGCTGTGTGAAATTGCATTTGCTGTAGCACCTGAGACAGTTTGCTTTTTAGGGATCCTTAACGTGCTGTATGAAGTCCAAAAGTGTATCTTAATTAATTCTACCTCTCTCACAGCGTTGCTCCTAGCAATGCGATCTACTAGGAGCCAGAGTGGCTCACTGGATTGGGCTAAATGCAGTGAAAATATAAATGGAAAATAGAATGGAAAAACTCCATAATGCAGTAAAGGCAGTTGTGAATTGCGACTCCTTGTTTGGTGGGCTAAAGCATTCGTCATGTTGGTAATGCATGTTGTAGAGCCCTCGGCAAGTGGATCCTCAAGGGCTGCAAGCAGCATCAGCCGCCTGGACCATCTTGGTGAGCACATTTGCTTGTGGTGCATACTACGATGTTAGAAGTAGTGCTTAAATCAGTGACCATGCTTTTAAGCTTTTGCACATGGCTGCTAGATGTGCACATGGCTGCTGGATGTGCAGGTCTGAGAGATAGTCAATAAAATAATTGCTTTCCTCTCATTTATGCTTGGAAAGAGTTGCTTTGGTCACTTTCAGTGCCACGGCTGTCATATTGGCCAGATCTCGGTTGCGCACATTTTCTTCACAGTCCTTTGAAGTTTCTGGTTAGGCATGCTTTAACGAGTGGTCAGGCTCCTTAGCTTGGTTTCCTTGAACTGATGTTTTGAAAGTTTAAGGGGGCTCTAATAAAGTTGCAGTATGCCTGGGATGTTAAAGGCTGCCACTTCAAGAATATCTTCCAGCAAGAGTTTTAGCGATGCTTTTCGCAGAGCCTGAGTTATCTCTATTTAAAATTTGGATCTCAGCGTTTCGTGCCTCTTTGTGTCCTTTTCTCACTATCTGCATGCTGAAAGGTCAGTGCTATTTCACTGGCCCCACTTCAGATGTACACTGGGATTCTGAGCTGCCTGATGCGCCAAAATGCCGTGGCTTACTGGCCGTGTCCATGGTACCTGCCTAACATCTAGAAGAATATAAAACTAGTAGCTAGCCATCACTGAACCGGCATATGCAGGAGCGTGCAATGGAGGAGGGTGCGAGCATAAAAAAATTTCCGGAAAGGGCTCTCCCACTTTCGTGCATGATTGTGGATTCTCTGCTGCATGTAGAAGTGTGTTATTTGGCTCAGGTGTTTGTGACAAAATAGTCCAGTGATTGGACGACTTGATGTGCTTTTCTTGGAAGGTGTTTCAAAGCGCCTTTAAGATGCAGACTTCACAGTCCAGATAAGGCAATTTGCATATTGGGTCTGTTTTAGTTAAATGCTTTGCATAAGGGTATTCAGATATATGCACATTGTGGGGCACCCAGCAAGTCCTCCAGCGCTTGTCTTCATCGTCCTTTCAGTCCTCGTGTGTTTTTAGCGCTATTTTTTCAATCATGAACTTTCACCAACTAGCCCAGCTTTCTGCTTTACTAAGTCCTCCAAACAGGGATGCAACAAGTTGCATCAGTTTAAGCTGTTCATGTGAGCATAGACGCTTGTGATATGCACTGATATTTTTTATGCTGACAGCTGTGTTTTGCTCCATCACTTCGTGCCTTGCGGCTCAGTCTAGCAGCTTGCTAAAATCACGTGTTGTGGGGGTCGCAGTGCACATAGATGTTATAGCACAAAGCAATAATTTATTCTCTAGGGCTGTTGCATTAATATGCTTTGTGTAGTCACAATACATTTTAAATGTGCCAATTTTACAGCACGGGCCCCAGCAGTGCTGCCCACCTTGGCTGGGACGGCCGCTGTTGCGACTGGCAGCCCACAAGAACCAGGTGAGCAGCTTGCAGTCGGACATGTTCATTGCTGAAACTCAGCATGACAAAGCTGCAATAGTTTTCACAGTAAAAGGAGTCAATTTCCGTTCTATGCCTTGCGGCTCAGTCTAGCAGCTTGCTAAAATCACGTGTTGTGGGGGTCGCAGTTCACATAGATGTTATAGCACAAAGCAATAATTTTTTCTCTAGGGCTGTTGCATTAATATGCTTTGTGTAGTCACAATACATTTTAAATGTGCCAATTTTACAGCACGGGCCCCAGCAGTGCTGCCCACCTTGGCTGGGACGGCCGCTGTTGCGACTGGCAGCCCACAAGAACCAGGTGAGCAGCTTGCAGTCGGACATGTTCATTGCTGAAACTCAGCATGACAAAGCTGCAATAGTTTTCACAGTAAAAGGAGTCAATTTCCGTTCTATGCCTTGCGGCTCAGTCTAGCAGCTTGCTAAAATCACGTGTTGTGGGGGTCGCAGTGCACATAGATGTTATAGCACAAAGCAATAATTTATTCTCTAGGGCTGTTGCATTGATATGCTTTGTGTAGTCACAATACATTTTAAATGTGCCAATTTTACAGCACGGGCCCCAGCAGTGCTGCCCACCTTGGCTGGGACGGCCGCTGTTGCGACTGGCAGCCCACAAGAACCAGGTGAGCAGCTTGCAGTCGGACATGTTCATTGCTGAAACTCAGCATGACAAAGCTGCAATAGTTTTCACAGTAAAAGGAGTCAATTTCCATTACGGGTCTGTTTCCTGAATGCTTTGCACTAAGAGTACTGCAAATCTCCGTTTCAGGGCCACCAGGAAGCCCCATTAGGGCTGTAGCAAGCTGCAGTGGCACAAGCCATTTAGGTAAGCACGTACTTCCAGCGTGCAGCGTGCACTTTATTGCTAGGAATGCTCAGCCGCATAGCCTCATCCCTTTTGTCTTAGCTATAAGCTACTTCATCAAATTGCATGTTGTAGGTGTCACCATGCATGTAGATCTTAGAGCTTAAAACAAGTGCTCTTGGAAGTCACCTTAAGGTGAATTCACACGGTGGACTGAATTGCAAATCTTGAGGGTGAACTGTGCATTATGTGGCTTGACGTCACGAATTGACGCCAACCAATGGGTGTCTGCAGAGGGAAAGAGGAGGGCGTTTTTTTCTATTAGGACAAGATCTGCTGTTTTCATCTCATGCGTGAATGCTTTCAGCATGCGGACACTGCCTTTACTTGAGGTGATGCTAGAGATCTTTTTGCGACCTCATCCGTTGTGTGAATATACCTTTGATGTGCATTTTGGTGTAAGGACATGAACTCTAACTGTACCTAATTCACAGAACTGGCCCCAGCAATGACATCCATCGATGGGGCGAGTGGCAGTGGGCCAGACGAGTTTGGTGAGCGAACCTTCTTGTGATGCATGCCATTTTTTATTTTTCATAATCAAATCGGCCTAAGAAAATGTTCACTGCAAGACAAAGGATTTTTTTTTTCCATTTCATTTCATTTCTCTCTTTATTTCCTTTCCTTTCGAAAAGGTAGGAGCCGGGACTAAAAGCTGTAAAAACAGCTTGACAGGGGCCCCGGCCCCCTACATGGTGGCACTGCAGCGTGTCGGAAACAACATCACCATAACAAAGGAAAAATAAATACAGATACATATTACAGAGGCAATATAGTTCAAGAGCAACAAATAAATACAAATTCAAACATTGCACGGCAAACAACAGTTTGTAACGCTTCAAACACAGAAAAAAAAGAAAACAAAGAAAAAAAAATAGATGAAGTACAATGTGTTGGACATTCTGGACACAGTATGTAACGAATTGAAACGACAGTAAATTTCTACAAGGGACATGGGTACAATAATTACAGCGCAGAAAACTTCTCACATTACAAGATCTAAGACAACTATAGTAATTTCTGCCGACAGAACAGACTAATGGTATGTTTAGGTTCGTATGCTAACAGGTGCAATGAGCACCTGTTAACCTTGTCCTGTGCCACTTGAGGGCGCCTTATCCCCTGAAGCTTCTAGTCTCATCCTTCCACCATCTCTGCTGTGCCCCTAACTTTGACTGCATTTACCTTTTCTTCAAATTGGTCACATACCCTTCCCAGGCCCCATTTCTTTCTGTACTTTTTATCTCTACTTTGTGTCGCTCTCCTACTCTACTGTGTGATTACATCTATACCTTTCGATAGCTTGCCGTCCTGCCTTCAGTTGCATTTCAAGCCTTTTCATTAAGCTTCATGTTTCTTTCCCATAGTTATCTAATAATTAAAAGCTTTTTAATTGATTGACATCCCCTTTCTTGTGAATTAACAAAATATATTAGCATTATTCTGGTCGTCTGGTACATTCAAAGTTGTTAGGCGTTGTACCGTGTACAGGTTGAAAAGTTTTCTGGCACAGTGTTCCTGCTGTCCTTCAGCAGATGGTGGTGGTAGTGGTTTATTTAAAAAATAAAAAGTGAAGCAAAAGAGTGTTGCCGGCCGCGGAAATTGCTATCTAATATCTTAAGCACCCGAGCTGCAGCCGGCGGAAATGAAAGGGAAAGGGAGAGGCTAGTGAGGTGAAGTATAGAGGGGAGCGACAGCAAGAAAGGACAGGGTAGAGCTTTGTACACTAATTCAGCAGATGCGCAGTTAATTGAACCTGACGTCTTTTTTTTTCTTTTTGCATTGCCTATGAGGCTTGCTGTACTGCCCCTTTCATTTTTGGCAGGATATGCGATTTTTCTCAACTGCTCTCGCTCCGCAGTGTTCTGCTGTGTCTTTAAGGCTCGTTTATGGGGGTTTAACGTCCCAAAGCGACTCGGGCTATGAGGGACGCCGTAGTGGAGGGCTCCGGAAATTTCGACCACCTGGGGTTCTTTAACGTGCACTGACATCGCACAGTAAACGGGTCCCTAGAATTTCGCCTCCATTTTAAATTCAACCGCCACGGCGGGGTCGAACTCACGTCATTTGGGTCAGCAGCCAAGCGTCATAACCACTGAGCCACTGCGGCCACGGTTGTCACTTGTCACTTAGCCCTCATTACTTCACCAGTTATCTTTTTAGCCATCAGGGTTAGTGTAGCAGCCGATCAACTCTTCACTGAGATGTGTTTCTCATATTAATGTTTCTACAAGTTTTAATACAGCATAACCCTGCTGATGTACTCCTCACGGGACTAAAAAAAATTGGCTGTGGCTTAGCTCAGCTATGCCAGACATACGTAGCGAGAGGTAATGGACCTTCAGAGGCTAGGCGAACTCGTTGAGCTGCATCTTTACGGCGTCGCTTATTGAGACGTTTTCCGTGTTCTTCCTCGGTCTCGTCGCCTTTGCCTTGTTTCGTTCCAACAGCTAAGCCTGGTTTGTTTCAGCCTCTCCGACTCGCTCTCCATCTCTGGCCACAACAGCTTCAACGAACCACCCTCTTATACAGGCCGCTACGTGTGCCTGCTGCTCATTTGTTCATAAATCTTTAATCACAAGGATGACCTGAGGCCTAAGGGGGAAGTGGGTTGGTTAGGTGAAGGTGAGGGTGTCGGTCTCTGACATGAAGTCTAGCAGGGCACTGAGCTTGTGCTTGGCGTCAGTACTGGGGGCCGTCCAGTCTTCGTATGTCTGGATGTGGTAGGCAGAGGTGTAGCAGGCGCAGAGGCTCGCAGTGCCAGGACAGGTCCAGATCAGGTGGTGCAAATCAACAGAGTCAGCAGGGCAATTGGGGCAGCCGATCCTGGTTCGGTGCCATCGACTCGGGATGTCCGGGGTGTACGCTGCACCGGCTCGCACCTTGTGAGCGAGAACTTGGGCCGGGCGAGAAAGGCCAGAAGGAATGGATGGAGTAATCTCTGGGACAAAGTCCCACGACAAACCCCTCTGCTCTTGTTAAAGGCGTGTGATGATAGAGTCAGGTATTATGAGCGGGATGGGAGAACAATAAGGGTGGTCCGAGTTGGTCGGCTCACGTTAAGGCAATGCCGACGGTCTTCCTCTAGCTGCGCGCCAGCAGCCTCGTGGGCAGTCCTGTTCCCGGTCCCTTGTGCGTGATCTCTGGGTGTCCAGTGAATGCGTACGGAGACTTGGGAGGTCTCTTGCTGTGCCTGCTGCTATCTCTGGCTCTCCTCCTCCTCTGACGTTGCACCAGATGGCGCGGCTCCATCTGGCAACGGTTGCTAGGCAACGGCGCAAGAAGCGGTGTGACCACGGCGTGACCACCGCCGCAGTGAAAATGCTACTTGGCGACCAATAGCTCTTGCTACAAAAACAAAATGCAAGAGCGAAGAAACATTGGAGGCAGGAAGTAGGACAAATTGAAAAATGACAGTAATGAAGAACTAAACACATTTATTGCAGTGCTGGCACTTCAAAAAATCATGCAGCATTGTCTGCTGCATTTTCTTACGTCCGGTGAGGACTACTCATTTCTCCAGAATTTACGGGGCTATGTGGCTGTTGCGATCGTTGCAAACATACTTTCTGAGAATGTCTAATGCCGCTACAGCCAACATAATGGTTGGTTCCAGCGGAGGCTAGCCCTCTTCCTCTTTGTTGCCACTGCTGTGTGCATCCAGAAGTCACAAAAAGATGTGATGAGGTGCGGAAGGACAAAATCAATCGCGCCAGCCACACTAACACTAGCAGCACAATTACAAAGAAACAAGGATAGGTCAAGAAAAAATTAGATGTGGTTTAGCTCTGATTAAACATGGCGAGAAGCGGTAGCTTCATGTGGCTGCGCTTTGCAAAGCTTTGTTTGTTTCTTGTTTCTCGGCTTGTTTAAAGATTGTTGTTTCTTTGGACTTTGCCACACGTAGCTACGTGAAACTACTGCTTCTCACCAGGTTTAACCGAAGCTAAACCACAGCTGATTTTTTCCTATACCCGCGGTGTTAGATTTTCTGCGTGTGGAGCGCTAATCTTCCTCTTTGTATTCTTCGTCTTCCTCTTGTTATTCCTCTTCTAACTCCTCTCGAAATCGCCTGTCACCGATCAATCATGAATCGCTCGAATCACAAATTACCATGATATTGCATGAGCAGCTGTGTAACCTAGCAGTTAGTATACAGGAAGCACATATACAGGGTGTCCCAGCTAAAAGTAACCAAGCTTGTAAAAAAGAGGATGATCCCTAGCCGAGTGAGACCAACTGAGGGTTGTTGCCAGTCGCGTGTCCTAGTCTGCAGCATTTTTTTATTATGCAAACATGATTAATTAGCAGAGACTAATTAGCTAACTTTTTAATTATTGCCTTCAGGAAGAAAGTGTCAATGCAGGAGCTGTAGATCCCTTAGAAAAATAACCGTTTGCCGTGTTTGCAGCCAAGTACCACTGATACAGCTTCTTTTATTTGACTTAAAAGAAAGCCCGCGAAATACAAAAAGAACCACGTGATAGGGAAGCAGTTTCAGCGCTCCCAGATGACCGGCCAAGCAAAGACATTCGCTTATCTTTGCAACGTTGTCCCGCACGGGATTCGGCGTTTTGCGATGGTTGCGAGATATACGCCAGCAACTCTCGTATCGGCGCTAGGGCGACCGTTTCTTCAGCGCGTGACGGTGCAAGTTCGGTGGCACGGCCACATTCCTATCACTCAAGGCGAGGTTTCGCGTGAAAAAGCGCTCCATGCGAGCCGCGCTTCACTTCCTTGAAAAGCAGCACCCGCTCACTTTCCATGACGCATAAGCAGTTCCTGGCGCATATCTCGCCACCACCTCAAAACGCCAAACGCTGTTCGGGACAGCGTTGCAAACATAAGTGGATGTCGTTGCTTGATCGCTCATCTGGGAGCGCTGTAACTGCTTCCCTATCACGTGGTTCTTTTCGTATTTCGCAGGCTTTCTTTTAAGTCAGATAAAAGAAGTTGTATCAGTGGTACTTAGCTGCAAACACAGCAAACGATTATTTTTCTAAGGGATCTACAGCTCCTGCATTGACACTTTCTTCCTGTAGGCAATAATTAAAAAGTTAGCTACTCAGTCTCTTCTAATTAATCATGTTTGCATAATAAAAAAATACTGCAGACTAGGACACGCGACTGGCAACAACCCTCAGTTGGTCTCACTCGGCTAGGGATCATCCTCTTTTTAACAAGCTTGGTTACTTTTAGCTGGGACACCCTGTATATCTCCAGTTTTATTGAATTGTCACGCCGTGGGTTTGAAGCTTAGTGGTTAGCGCACCTGGCTCTCGCCCAATGGACCTGAGTTTGAATCCCGCTGATTGTGAGGTTTATTTGTTTGTTTATTTTATTTGTGGCAGACTTGAAGGTCATGTGGCGTACATGGCGACCTGAGCCGTGCACCTGTAGCAGTGAAGCTGCTGCTTCAAAAGAGTGCAACCACTGTGGATGATGATGGCACAGCCTGTCTGAATGCCGTCTGCCTAACACAGTGGTGCTAGACATGCCAGGCCAAGTAAAGCCGCTTTAGAAGTAAACATATGACCGCCACCGTTTCTCATTTAGGCTGGCATGGGGTGTTATTTCACAAGTATTACTGTGTAGGAATGTGGCCGAAGTTACATTGCAACGAACAGCAGGGTTTACAATGCATGAAACCCTATTATCATCATGCCAGATCTAGACCACTACAATGTGTAGCAGCCAGGAAAATGCAGCACCCATCAACTGAGCAGCGAGGTTCTACTGTGCAAAGCTTTCATTGTTACCTTGAGAGCAAAATACTAAATTTTTTTCATTTACTTGATAGCCCACAATGTCAAACTGAACTCAGTTTGCTTTTTGCTTATATGTGCTGCTGAGGTGCATTGATATTTGTGTACTTCCTTTTCTTGTCAAAAAAGCATGCTCAGCCGAGGGGATGGAGAGCGCCGCGGACTGCCAGCTCCAGCTGCCTGGTGGGCAGGACATGGTGATAGGTTCTTCTAGGGATGATGGAAAGGTGATTGTGCATGTTCTTAAGTCATGTAGTGTATCAAATACCATAGTAGAGTGAGTGAATGATTCTTAATTAAATTGGGGCTGGTACATAGTGAAATGGGTACAGTTTAGAGGATGATGTTAGCTTACAGTAGAAACTTATACTAGTCCCAGTAAGTGTGCCGAAAAGGGTAGTGTGCAAAGCATAGATGTGTGGTTTCAGAGAATATCATGTAAGGCACAGGTCAGCATTTCTAATTTGTCATTTTTGTACTTCATTACCTGACGATGCCATAATGGGTCTGCAGTTATTCTTGTCCTGAGGAAATTCTTAGTACACAAATAATTTTTGATCATGAGGAGGCTGCCTTGTTCTGTCAGGTATGCCTAGTTGTTGGTATGTGAAATTTATTCTTATTTCTGAAGTTTGTTTGAATTAGGCCAGAGAACATTATTTAAACTTTTGGCGGTATTTGACTCGGAAATTATAAGGCTAGAAAATCTACTGATTTTGGACACTGCTCGCTGTAAAAGAGTGCATTCATGCCTACATAATTTTTATGTTTTTCAGCTGTTTGTTTTAAGTTATGAAATATTTAAAATCCCTTGATTCATTGCTGTTAATGTGTACAAATGCGAAATTCTCCACGTTTGCTGCAGGTCTATGCAGGCAGTGGGCTCTGGATGGAGCCTGGTGCCTGGCAGATGCTCCTGAGGGCACCTACAGATTCAATGTTCTGCCGCGGTGCTAGTCAGGTGTACTGGACACCTGATGAGCTGAAGAGCCGCAGCGTGACTGGCGTGCTTTCAAATAAGTGCCGGTCTCTTGGCAGAACAGAGGCGAAACCGGCACTTACACCGGAAAAAGTCTCTTCTCTGAAAGGTGCTAGTGCTTTTTTTTTTCTTTGCTTTGAGTAACACCTAGGCAATCAAACTTTGCTTCAGCCAAATACAGTCGCGCTCACTTACAGAAAGCGTGATAGTCATGGAGATCCTGTTCATTGTATCCGAGGTTTGTAGCAACTGCAATGTCCTTATTGCAGCCAAAACTGCAAAGTCGGGCAAAAGTGACGTTTAGTTTTTGCAGGGTGTGTTATGCCCATATGTTTCTTCATGCAGGCTCTATCACAGCACTTTCAGAGATCTCCACACTGTTTGTGTGGCTCTCGATAAGATCTGTTCTGCCAGTAAGCTGATTTATCTATTTGGTTGTGAAATTAGCGTTCTCAGCGACTGGTGGCAAGTCATTGTGCGCGTTCTCCGATCTTGCTGCGACAAAGATAGTGCATTTGACATATCTGCACAGAATGTATAAATAGCATTGCCCGTTGTTTCGAGCAATCGCTGTCTTTGGTTTTCATGCAAGCATCTCAATGCATCCAACAACACACAGCAGACGCGGAGTGGGTAGGCCCATGTGTCGTCAGCAATCAGAGGTTGCCAGACAAGCAGTCAGTTCGCAAAGGAAACGAAAATCGTTTTAAAGATATCTGCCGCACGGAATCAACTGAAAGTTTTGGGTATTGTAATTTAATGTGTTGGGAATTAAATGCTACAACAAGGGTATGCACGAAAGTAGGCTTCATGGCCCCTTTAATGGTGAACATTCGTTTCTGTACTCTTTACAATGAGAGTGGTAATTCTGAATCTCACTTTTGCATTTATCATGTATCTAGTTGTGTTCAAATGTGGCCTATTTTGTGTTCTATTGTGCAGCTCTGTTTCACATCTACATGGGAGACGTACCAAAGGAGCTTGCAGAGAAGAGACTGAAAGCCGTTCGCAAGCACCTGTCACAGAAGCTGGGCGACGTGCAACGCAAAATTGGAGGTCATGATGCATAACAAAACGTTCACTTGGGCGAGTTGGTAGATATTCATGATGTAAACAGCACGAACTACAAGGGACAAGAAAAGAAGGGACACAGGACGAGCGCTGACTCGCAACTAAAAGGTTTATTCACTGAAACCTTCTTATATGAAGAAGCAATCAAAGGGAAGAAACAACACACAAAAAACTAAAAACCATGAAACACAACATTCGTCAGGTGCTCCCGAGAAAATTCATCTCCCTATCGCAAAGGAAAACAGATGGTTTGCTGACGCAATTCAGTTGATCCCCTGCGATGTGAAAAGCCTCGACAACTTCTCGTGTCGTCTGATCACTGTGGGTGTATAGTACACGTGTTTGATTGAATAATGCAGTGCATTTTTTCTTTTTCTTTTTCATGACTTTACATTCTAGACAATGTTTGACCAAATGTGAAAGGTCATCACCAATGTTTAAGTTGTTCCTGTGCTCTTGTAGGCGCTTGTTAAGGGGGGACCGTGGTCTTGAAAAAAAATTTTTATTAATCTAGATATAGTAATGAAATTTGCAGGCCACATGTATTTTTGTATGCTGATTTTAGATGTCATTTAAGGGGGGACACTGGTCTTGAAAAGAAAATTTTATTCATTTAGTCATAGTTATGAAATTTTCAGGGCACATGTATTTTTGTGCGCTGATTCTAGATATGTCATTTAATTTCATGTAAAACAATTCCATGAGCTCTTATGCAATTTTTATGCAAGTATTTTGCGGAGAGTTTTCAAGAAAATTTGCTGCAGGAAACTTGCTGAAATGTATGCCATTGGGTTCTCTTGACACCAAGGAATGCAATAAGGGTAAAATTATCATCCTGGCTCTCATAGAATTTGAGTAATAAGGTACTGAAGCTGCCACTTCACACACAGGAATACACACTTTTTTTCTTCTCATTTCTGAAGCGACAACTTCAAAACTCTATAACCGAAGTTCTTTGATAGGCAGGAAGACAATTTCACCCTTATTGCATTCCTTGGTGTCAAGAGAACCCAATGGCATACATTTCAGCGAGTTTCCCGCAGCAAATTTTCTTCAAAACTCTCCGCAAAATACTAGCATAAAAATTGCATAAGTGCTCAAGGAATTGCTTTACATGAAATTAAATGATATATTCGGAATCAGCACACAAAAATACATATGCCCTGAAGATTTCGTAACTGTGACTTCATTAATAAAAATTTTTTTTTCAAGACCAGTGTCCCCCCTTAATTTAGTGTAAAACAATTCGTTGAGCACTTGTGCAATTTTTATGCAAGTCTTTTGGAGAGAGCATATAAGAAAATTTGCTGCAGGAAACTCGCTGAAATGCATGCCATTGGGCTCTCTGGACACCAAGGAATGCAATAAGGGTAAAATTATCATCCTGGCTGTCATAGAACTTGAGTTACTGGGTACTAAACCTGCCACTTCACAAACAGGAGTACACACTTTTCTTCTCATTTCTGAAGCGACAACTTCAAAACTCTATAACCGAAGTTCTTTGATAGCCAGGATGATAATTTTACCCTTATTGCATTCCTTGGTGTCCAGAGAGCCCAATGGCATGCATTTCAGCGAGTTTCCTGCAGCAAATTTTCTTATATGCTCTCTCCAAAAGACTTGCATAAAAATTGCACAAGTGCTCAACGAATTGTTTTACACAAAATTAAGGCAACGCCCGGTCTGACCAATGTAACGCGCTCCACAGGAAAGGGGTACACTGTATACAACGCATGTTTTACAGGCCACAAACTTATCCCTGTGTGCAACGCCACATCATTCTTTTTTCTTCTTGGCCTCTTTCTTTCTTTCAATGGCAGGGCATATCTGTTTGAGCTTGACGGGGGCAGAAAGGAACACGCCAACTTTGTACCTACTTGCTACGTTCTTTAGTCCGTGGGAGACGCGGTGAACATATGGCAAAACGGCAGATTTCTTCTTTTCAGGCTGGACGTCTGTCGTAAGCGGAGTGGCATGACGCTTTAATGACTGAATTCCAGCCCCAGTTGTCTAGGGTTAAGTTTGCTGGATATCAAGACCAGATGATAGCAGGGGCGTGTGCTCGGTTAATTCAGTCATTAAAGCGTCAGGCCACTCCGCTTACGACAGACGTCCAGCCTGAAAAGAAGAAATTTGCTGTTTTGCCATATGTTCACCGCGTCTCCCACGGACTCAAGAACGTAGCAAGTAGGTACAAAGTTGGCGTGTTTCTTTCAGCCCCCGTCAAGCTCAAACAGATATGCCCTGCCATTGAAAGAAAGAAAGAGGCCAAGAAGAAAAAAGAAGGATGTGGCGTTGCGCACAGGGATAAGTTTGTGGCCTGTAAAACATGTGTTGTATACAGTGTACCCCTTTCCTGTGGAGCGCGTTACATTGGTCAGACCGGGCGTTGCCTTAACAAGCGCCTACAAGAGCACAGGAACAACCTAAACATTGGTGATGACCTTTCACATTTGGTCAAACATTGTCTAGAATGTGAAGTCATGAAAAAGAAAAAATGCACTGCATTATTCAATCAAACACGTGTACTATACACCCACAGTGATCAGACGACACGAGAAGTTGTCGAGGCTTTTCACATCGCAGGGGATCAACTGAATTGCGTCAGCAAACCATCTGTTTTCCTTTGCGATAGGGAGATGAATTTTCTCGGGAGCACCTGACGAATGTTGTGTTTCATGGTTTTTAGTTTTTTGTGTGTTGTTTCTTCCCTTTGATTGCTTCTTCATATAAGAAGGTTTCAGTGAATAAACCTTTTAGTTGCGAGTCAGCGCTCGTCCTGCGTCCCTTCTTTTCTTGTCCCTTGTAGTTCGCGCTGTTTACATCATGATGCATAAATTTATTTTGCCACTCACCTACGCCGAAGCCGTCAGGCGACCCCGCCCAGAAACGTTCGTTTCGTACCAGCATCCACCGCAGTCGACACCATTTCGTCCTGCCCGGCCACCACCGCAACGTTTCCGTCCATGGCGGACACCGGACACCTTGCCCATTTGTTATGCCTGTGGCATTCCTGGTCACGTGATGCGTCACTGCCGCCGCCAACTGTTGTCCCCTGCTGCCGATCCCGACCCTCGAGGTTACGCCTACGCCCCTCCCCAGCCTTTTCACCGCACTTCGCCTTCTGAGCCCACTGGTTCCTCCGATTACAGCCCCTCTATTCGCCGCCATTCTCCATCTCCGCGTCGTCGCTCAGTTTCCCCGATGCGCCGTCGTCCCTCTTCCCCTTTGGAAAACTAGTGCCCGCAGTTCCAGAGGCAAGAACTGCGTGCTCGTCGCCAAGCTCAAGACCTTGCCTTTCTCCGACAAATTTGATCACGGTTTCTGTGGAGGGCACCGATGCTGTCGCGCTTGTTGACACCGACGCTGCTGTATCTGTACTAAGTGAGAAATTGTGCCGCCAGTTACGAAAAGTGATGACTCCGCTATATGGTTTTATGCTTCGCGCCGCTAATGCGCAACTTATTGCGCCTTTGGGGGCATGTACAGCCCGAGTTACTATTCAGGACGTTCTGTATATTGTTGAATTCATCGTCTTCCCATGGCCGTCTCACGACATCATCTTAGGCTGGGAATTTCTCTCCCAACATGACGCTGTCATCGACTGCACTCGTTCCGAAGTCGCCCTTCTTCCCTTTCGGCGACGACTTTGTGAACGCTTCCACTAACTTGTGCTCCAAGCTGACTGTGGCTGATGACGTCATGATCCCGCCGTGCTGTGCTGTGCTCGTCTCTGTTCATTGCGACTCTGGATCTAGCGGCCCTGTCATCTTCATCCCGTCCGACTCCTTCGCTTCTCGCCACTGTCTGCCCCTGCCATTCGCCGTGCTTACCGTCTCAGCCGGCTGCAGCGCCTTGCTCCTGACGAATCCATCCCTGTGCCCCTCCACTCTTCTTCGCGGTGAATGCTTGGGATGTGTCCAGCCTTTCGCCTCCATCGTCGCCTGGGACCCATCTGAGGACAACTCCTGCCGCCTGCAAGTGTCGTCACTTACTTCTCCCCCCCCCCGTCTCCTGATCCCGCTCCCGAGGCCGTCTTCGCGAGCTCAATCGACGCGAATCTTTTGCCACCGGAGAAGACCCAGCTTGCGGCCCTGCTAGATAAGTTTCGGTCATCGTTTGACTTCTCTCACCACCGTTTGGGTCGCACTTCAGCTGTTACCCATCGGATCGACACTGGCGCCCATTCGCCGTGGTGCCAACGCCCATATCGCTTCTCGGCCACCGAACGCCAGGTTATCGACACCCAGGTCAATGATATGCTGCAGCGTGGCGTCATTGTAAGGAGATAGCGCCATTCAGCGTCGATTGTGAGGCAGAAGAAGAAAAAGCACGAGGAGCGCGTGCGGAGGGGTACGCCGGGACAGGTGAAAGAGGATTACGTGGCAGAGAAGAGAAGAGCGCGGTGTGCGACGGACGTGGACGAGTTCTGCTGGCTCCCCGAGTTCCGGGCTTGGGCCTCAGGCGCAGACGTCCGGGCCACCAGACCTGGACATCCGTCGTCAAGAGCCTCAACCACCAGGCCCAGGCGCCACTCCTCTCCGTCCATCCGTCAGCTGCTCCAAACAGGCTGCCTCTGGCGCCTACGTGGCTTTTCCGCGATACCAGACCTGGGAACCGTGCTGGAGCCCACAGACGCTGACGCTGCGGTAGCGTTGAAGGCCAACGGGTGAAACGCCGGCAACAGTGCATCGACACTGGAACGCCCAGAGACTGCCTGACTGCCCGACACCCAGCCAGTCCTCCCCGCTCGATGTTCGTATGAGAGACAAGTATTTGTGCGTTTCCTTTTTGACTTTCTTTTTCCTGTATTTTTCGCAAGGATTTTGTTCTGTTCCCCCGTGTGTTTTTTCTGTGTGTTGTTGCGTTCCTCTCGTGTTTCTTTCCTTTTTCCAAACCCATACCGAGATTAGTTTCCTATAAAAGCCGCCTCGTTTATTGCTTATACCTTTAGTGTATGTGTAAATTCAACCTGCAATCTCCCACATCCTCACAAATTTGGCGTCCGCTACGACAGGACGAGGTCGGTTTTTATTTCTTCGCCTGTTGTGTTAATTTAGGAACAGTATGAGCGCTTCAGAGTTGGTTGCTTTAGGCGAGCGCATGGGCTTGCACGGGGCGGAGTTGCGAGTGTGGGTGGAGGATGAGCTTCGTAGGGTGCGGGAAGAGAGAGCCGCTGAGCGTGAAGCTTTGTAGCAGAAACTGTATTTAGAGGCACGGAATTTAGAGACGGAGAAGCAGAGATTGGAGTTAGAGGCGCGGAACTTGCAGCTAAAAATAACGCTCATGGGGGGTGGCCCAAATCCTTCTAGTGACCGTGGAGAGCGTAGCGTGGCACCGGCCAGCTCCATTAACCCGCACAGCCTCATACCACAGTTCAATGAAGCGCGGGATGACCTCGATGCCTACTTAAAGAGGTTTGAGCATGTGGCCACGTGGCAGGGCTGGCCAAAAGAAAAGTGGGCAACGGCGTTGAGCTTGTGCCTTGGCGGCGAAGCACTTAGGGTCTTCGGTCGGCTCTCGCGTGAGGATTCCGTGGACTATGACAAAGCGAAGCTTGCCTTGCTTCAGAGGTTTAGGTTTACCGCGGAAGGGTACCGAGAAAAGTTTCGCCAGAGCAAGCCCCAGGATGGCGAAACGGCCTCGCAATATGCTGCCAGGTTGTTTAGCTTCTTTGACCGTTGGGTCGAGATGCGAAGAGAAGGCCGAACTTTTGAGGTGGTTCGCAAGATGGTCGTGAGCGAGCAATTCCTGAACAACTGTCATTCCTGTTTAGCCCTTTTCTTACGTGAGCGGGAGGGCAAGACAGTTGCCAAGCTGGCGGAGGCTGCCGATCATTTTCTCGAAGCACAGCGGCAAAATAACTTGTTCTTTAAAGAGCAGGGGGAGCATATATTAAATAAGGCCAAGGACGAGGTTTCAGGTTCACAATCCCGCCTTCGGTGTTTTCTTTGCGAGAAGACTGGGCACAAGGCGTCGAATTGTCGGACGAAGCCGAAGCAATTGTATTGCACCTGGTGCCGCGAGGTAGGACATGATGCCCAGTCATGCAAAACTAAGAGACCAGGAGACCGTGAGGAGTCCGCCTGTTGCATGACAGCTCGATATTCACATCCCGATAACCCTGCAGAGGTAACGCGCATAGAGGGCCAGTTGGGAGAGATGATGGTCTGCCCTCCCAACCCTGTGGAAGCTGCTATGCCCGTGGGGCACTGTGAGGTGTTCGGCCAGCCTGGTTCGGTATTACGGGATACGGGCAGCACCGGTATTGTTTTGCGTGAGTCCCTTGTACCGGCAGCGGCACTTACAGGGAAAAAGGCTACATTATTCTTGGCCAATGGGACCCATGTAGAAGTTCCGGAAGCAGAGGTGGTGATTTCTTCACCATACTTTTCGGGTAAGGCCATCGCGCGGTGCTTGTCTACACCCATGTACGACATCATAATAGGCAATGTCCCTGGCGCTAAAGCTCCATTCTCGGTCGACCCGCCAGTTCTAACTGATCAGGCAGTTTCCCTTGCCATGACGAGTTCGGAAGATGTTCCTTCCCTTACGGTGACAGTGAAAGTTTCAGAGAGTAGCAAAAGCCCCACTCTTAATACACTCCACTTGTCACGGCCGGAGTATCGCCTCAAACAGGAAGAAGACCCGACCTTAGAGGTGTGTCGCAAAAAGTTGGGGCAAACATTTCGTGGCAAGGGACAGACAGCTGGCCCATGCTTTTCATACAGATGACGGGGTTCTTTTCCGAACATACCAAGTAGGTCCCGGCCGAGTCGTTGAGCAAGCGGTGGTACCGAAGTGCTTACGCACGCAAGTCCTCATGTCGGCGCATGAGAGCGCGCTATCCGGTCATTGAGGGATACGCAAAACGATCGCTAAGGTGCTCAGTGAGTTTTATTGGCCCAGTGTACAGGCTGACATTAAGAGTTATGTCAGATCGTGTGTTACGTGTCAACGGACTGTGTCGAAGGAAAGGGAGAACAAAGTAAATGACGCCGTTATTCCATCGGTGCCGGCGGACAACGGCCGGCACAGAGAGTATAACATCGTAGGACGAACATTTAAAATCACGGTGGAGACCGAGATCGGTTTGGAGAAACCGGTTTCACAAAGGAAAACGGAAGTACTAGCTGAAAGAGTTCTCGGGGCGGTGAAGTGATTTGATGTGAAGAATGGAATACGGAAGAATGTAGCCCACACCTGTTCTTGTAGGCATTGTCTTTGTTTGTTCATGTTTATTTATAAGTGTCGGCTACCTACTTTTTATGCCTTTCGTGTTTCTTCGCCCTCTATGGACGCTTTACGTTGACATTTCATATACTCTCTGTGCTGTGTGTGCGATTGTCTGTGTACGCTTCGAACATTGACGGCTGTCGTATTGTGTGTGGCGGGTAGTGTGCGCGCTGTGGTGTGGTGTTCTGTGGTGCGATCGTCGAATACGTCTGGGGTCGCTCTCCTGGAGTAGAGATCTTTCCCTTGGAAAAAACTTCCGAAGAGGGGGCCTTCTGTAAGAAGATAGCGCCATCCAGCGTCGATTGTGAGGCAGAAGAAGAAAAAGCACAAGGAGCGCGTGCGGAGGGGTACGCCGGGACAGGTGAAAGAGGATTACGTGGCAGAGAAGAGAAGAGCGCGGTGGGCGACAGACGTGGACGAGTTCTGCTGGCTCCCCGAGTTCCTGGCTTGGGCCTCAGGCGCAGACGTCCGGGCCACCAGACCTGGACATCCGTCGTCAAGAGCCTCAACCACCAGGCCCAGGCGCCACTCCTCTCCGTCCATCCGTCAGCTGCTCCAAACAGGCTGCCTCTGGCGCCTACGTGGCTTTTCCGCGATACCAGACCTGGGAACAGTGCTGGGAGCCCACAGAGGCTGACGCTGCGGTAGCGTTGAAGGCCAACGGGTGAAACGCCGGCAACAGTGCATCGACACTGGAACGCCCATAGACTGCCTGACTGCCCGACACCCAGCCAGTCCTCCCCGCTCGATGTTCGTATGAGAGACAAGTATTTGTGCGTTTCCTTTTTGACTTTCTTTTTCCTGTATTTTTCGCAAGGATTTTGTTCTGTTCCCCCGTGTGTTCCCCGTGTGCTCTGACTGCTGATCCTCTTCCTCTTTACAGGTTTCTTTATTTTATAATAAAGCTTTCGTTTGCCCTAAATCTGGTTGTCAGTATATATATCGTAGGGCATTACAGACCCTTTTGGCCAGCTTAATTGGAAAATATTATTATTAGCAGGCGCTGCCTTTTTGCAACAGCTTGCGATGCACTAATCGAAGAAGCTATTTATCATGCGCAATGTGCAGCACAAATTTCTGAGTGATGAAAAAACATATCTATGGTGCGCCATTAGGACTGGCGTCCCTCATTAGGCCTAACACTATCCCGATACCTGCAAGCAGGATCTGTGCCAACAGGCCGACGCCATTAGAACCAACAGGTCTGACACCGACAGGTCCATCACCATCAGGCCATCACCAACAGGCCCGACAGGCCCAACACCAACAGGCCCGACAGGCCCAACACCAACAGGCCCGACAGGTCCAACCCCAACAGGCCCGACAGGCCCAACACCAACAGCCCAACAGGCCCAACACCAACAGCCCAACAGGCCCAAATTACGGGTTCCTTCAGCCTTCAGACCGATAGGCTGAAGGAATTTTTGACTGGGATGAGCTTTCGAAACAGGTGAACACTCCAATGCAAGCACCGAAATAATGGAGGCCATCATGCGTCCTAGTCTGGAATTCTTAGATGAGGCGTCAAATTAATGCGCTGCCAATGACTGGCCGAGGCAGAAAGGACGCTACTGGAGATGTAGAGTTTTCGATGTATACAGCTGGCTGGACCATTTGTGCCTACTTGGAAGAAAAGATCCACAGTCAAAGACGTGAAATTTAAGGGGCCGCAACCATTCTAGATCTCTTCATCTTTTCGATGCATTGGTTTCGAACGCCTTTTTATTTACATCAACTTGTAAGGAGAGGTCTGAGCGTACAGCGGCTCTGGATTTAGCGGAGGGAAGAAGGTCACACTAATGTTGAAGACGTACTACACAGCATAACACAGCTACAACGTATAATATCTAACCGAAGGAAGAGAATTCACAGGCCACCAATGCTACAGTAAATTCACAACACACACAAGGCGCAACCACAGTAAACTAAAAAATAAATAACCAAAGAACGAAATAACAATGAGCTCATAATCCAAGGCACATCAAATCAATTCACGACATTGGTTGTCAGACTACCGTGACAGCCATGAACAGGTGATACAAGCCCCTCAACGAAAATATTCTGCAGCACGAGTGGAGTTTACCGGGTAGGAAACTCAGTATTTTGGAATTATTTCAGCACAGTTACTGCAATTTTTTGTTAGCACTTGCCTCGGTGTACAGATTGTGATTACGTCAAACGGTCACGTGACGTACCTTAACCAATCAGTGAATTTCATGCCAAGGGCAGGGTGCAAGAATAATTTAGGTGCTGACATTGACCACCCACCGCTGCGGAGAGCGCGCACAGAAATCTTGTTCGCCCTCTAATACATGCCCCGACCGCAGCAGCGCGGGGGCGCTGCGGAGCAGGGTCCATTCCCTTGCGGAGCTGTGGACGCGGCTGAGCGGCGTGACCCGCGTTCGGTGCTGTTTTAGGCTGTGTTTTTTAATGTTTTCCATTCGAAAACAAACGGAGGACAAGTTACGGATGCATTCTTTATTATGTCACCGATTTTTTGGGCAAAAAAATGCGAAAAGTAACCGGTTACTCTACTTGCTCATCGGCCTTCAGCGTAAAACATAACTCTTTTGCTGAAGCAGCTCTGCAGCAAACAGAGCACCTTTTTGTTGAATATGCAGACTACCACACGGCGTACTGGGACACCATAGACGCGGTGATTGATCATACACGGTGACTTTACCATGTACTGATCACAGCGAAAAATTAATCGCACACCTTCTCCAGTATTACGACAGCATCCGTATGATGCAGCATTTCAAGCACACGAATGCAATCATGACGAAGCAGCCTCCAGAAAAGAAGAAACAGGTCGAGCTGTGCTCAACCTAGCTGGTGTAGGTTCCATTACTCAGTGCACCTTCCAAATAGACGGTTGCTGTGATCGACTGATGTCATGGTCTTGCCTCTAGACTACACAAAAGTTGTCCAGCAAGTTGTAATTTATTCGGTTTTGTACATAGTCTAGTGAACATACGCAGTCATATCTCACAGAAATGGCATACATGTAGTAATAAACTTGTTCGTCCCACAAAATAGCTATTCAGGCCTCAACTGAACAAAAAATGCCCATTGTGTCGTTTAACTTCCGGAAGCGACACATGACTCTTAATGGATGCCGCATTGGAGGGCTCCAAATTTGGACCACATCGGATTATTCACATCACACAGCACAAGGGTACCTTTTGCGTTGTCAGCGGCCGCCGCAGCCGGCATTCAACCTTAGTTCTCCGGCTCAGTAGTCGAGCTTCCTGGTCATTAGGTATCCTCGGGCTTAAAATTCTGGATGTCAAGAGGTAAGCGAATGAAACAATTGAAGCTACTAATGGCAGTCTGGGCTCTCTGTTTGTATGTGGAGCAAGCCACTTTTTGAAGAAGCATCTACAGAGACACACTAGACGCGACATGCCACGGGCGCGGTGCATTTAATTCCTTCAGTGATCTCGTGGCCAGCATCCACCAGCTGTACATTTTCGTGCCACAAAACATGGTGGCATGAAAGGCAGAAGACAAGCCGATAACGATGACATGCCGGTAAAAATTCAGGGGGGCACTTTGTTGACCTAGAGTGCGGTGAGGCGGAAGCCTTAAGCGCGGTGTTGCTGCTTGTGTCACTGATGTGGGGTTCAGATGTTAAGCTTTTCCTCTAAGAGTGGAACGCGACAGCGTCTCTCAACGCTGCCAGGGAGTCCATAGAACGCCATCGCCCGTTCGGTTCTACGCCTTGGTCGTAGGTAAATTGGTTTTTGAGGAAAGGAAATTATCTGTCTCGCATACCTCATTGGACACCTGAACCTCGCCGTAACGGAAAAGGAGGAAGATTGGAGTGAACGAAGACACCGTATTTACTATACGCGCCTTTGTTCATTCCAAGCCATCGAGCTGGCATGGCGGAGTGGTTAGCATGCTCGTCTCGCACTCCGGAGACCGGGGTTCGATTCCCGAACTCGACCGATTTCCTACTCGTTTTTATTTTATATATGTGGCCGGACTAGAAAGGTTAACTGGGCTAATTGGTTAATTAAGCAATAAAATAAACTCATTCCCACTTGGAGCATCGCTATACGATCCCTTTAATTGGTTGCATGGTTACTAGCCAAAGTACAATTGGCCCCGTTTGAAATTCGCGCACTGTGACGTCACGACCGTTTCGACCAATTGAAAAGCGTGACATCTGTGGACAACTGCTGCTTACAACGATGAGGCATTAAAGGCTTCCGCCTTAGTAATTATAATAAATATGAAGCTTCATAATTTTCAGTACCCTACAACGCTCGATTGAGATTTTTCGTAGCCCAAGATTATTGAGGTCCACAAGCCGCTGGAGTTATTCTAAACTGACATCCGCCAATCTGTCTTCGCGCAAATATTTTGCCTCTCCGCGTGCCTGCCGGTCTTTCCTTGAGGGAGACAACACTACTCAGTATCGTCAGTGTCAACGTAAAGGAGTAACGCCAGGGGAATTTCCACTCACTATTTTCGCGTCGCGTAGCTAAACGTGCACTTAACTAGCATTAAAGCGTAGTAAATGCGGACTTCGTTTCCTTTTGGTCCCTGCGCTCATTAGTATAACACTGGAGGCGCGCCGGCCGCTTGGCGCGCCGTGCCAAGCGGCCGCCGTTACCCGACGAGCCGAGTTGATAGCACGCCTCTCGCTCCTAGTATGACGCCGCGCTGTGACGTCACTAGACATGATATGATGTCAGGAGTCATTATAAAGGTCAAATGTGCCAAGTGGCCGCCGCTACGCGAAAGGCGGTTCTTGAGAGTAGTACTGCTTTCGCAATAGAGGCATGACACCTCTGCTTACAACCTTCTGTCGACCACAAGGAGGCATTAAAGGCTTTCACCTTAATAATTAAGATATGGAAAACACAGCTTGCGTTTTATGCCATGCAAACGAGCAGTACTGTTTGTGCACAGCTACGCCAACAACCTTATCGCAGGGTGGCTGCCGTCGTAATCGCCGCATCCCGAGGGAACTTCGCGCACGGACAGTAAAGGCTAAATGGTGTAATATTATTTTGAAGCATTCATTAAGCGAATACATGAGTTATTTGCCCAACAAGCAGCAGAAAAAAAAACGATCAGTACGTACAGTACGTACGTACGTAACGTTCGTTAGAAGTGAGTTAAACGCTGACGTAGACACACTAAGCCGTAAGTGGTGTTTTGACGGGTGACAGAGGGCACTTGCTCGTGTTGGGTGTTGCCTGTTGCCGGTCGGTTCTTGGCAAGATGCAGAACGATCAACGACCGGTGTTGAGAAGCAAGCTCTTCCGAAGGACCGAGTGAAGCTGGTCCAGGCACCTGGGCGACAAGGCGAAGGAGCAGTGGTCCTGTCCTGACGACCGAGGCCTGTTCACAGAAAGGAGCCTGGAGCTACCTGCGGCTGAACACAGGACGAGAACTTCGAGGAGCCTGGTGTACGAGGGCGCCACGCATCCGAGCCACGTGGGAGCAGCTCGTCTTTGTGGCGCATTGTCTGGCGGCTGTGGTGCTGTTGTGGTTTTGCCCGCATTCTGCTGGCGTCTCTGGAAACGAGCGCCGTGCGCCCGTCGTCGCGCAAAGCAAGCCCACGCTCTCATCGGACATGTCGCGGCTTGCAGCGTGAATCATCCCGCCTCGCCGGCGAGGATCCTTCCTCCTCCTCCTCCTCACCGTCGGTTCGAACTCCTACGACGCTTCACCGGCCGCCCTTTCCAGTCCGCAAGCCTTCAACGGCCGAGCCCCACTCGACCATTCGTGTAATTTGAACGGTGGCCAGTGCCGTGGCCTGATAGGAGGGTTTGAACGGCTGGTGGCCGCAACGGACACTGGCGGCTATAAAAACGGAGCTGCGCTGAGCCCGAGCAGCAGACGGGCAGCAGAAGAGCCATCACGCCGGAGCTACGCTTGCGCGGGGCCGCTCTACTTCTTTGTGCTAGCCCGTGGTGCTCTCGGTACTTGTATCTATCATGTAAAAGCCCTTGTACACATTGTACATAAGCGTCCTTTGACTCACCGTCGCCTCGACCGCTTCTTGGCTCAGCTCTGCGTAACAGAGGCCGCAAGCTGGTATTTTCCAGTCTCAACCGTGGCGACCAGGCTCGGAGGCCCAGTCCTAACAACGCCCCGAGTAAAATAGCTAGTGTCAACGCTGCGAACGATGTGTGGCTATACATGAGTGTGCTAAATAGTGTGTTTGAATGCAGGCCAATTTTTGAAGCATGTGCAAGTGACGCTCTCCTGTGTATGCGTAAGACACGGACTGCGTCTGCTATGAGTCAATTCTACGTGAGAGACGAGTGCCAGCGAGTAATTTGATTCAATTTGGTCTTTATTCAGCATCAGGTGATGTTAGGTGCTCAGGCAAAAAGCCAGAAAAGCTTGACTAGGCCAGTGAACCCAATCCTATACAGCCGGGGTAGCAAATATTACATTGCACAACATTAATACATACATCGACAAAAGTACAAACTGAGAGGGCAATGGAATTTTACACAGCATATAAGCCACTCGTAGACACAATCTATACATGAGCAGAAAAGCAAAACATAAAATGCTTACTGTCGTATTTGCAAACAGAAAGAAGATACATAGCAAGCATGACTAGCTAATAAATAAGTACAAGTGTAAAACACATGTGTTATCTACGTAAACATATCACGCAACATTTTCATGAACAATCTCGCAACATCTATGTCATTTTGTGGCAGCTTATTTATTGTAGTTAGCAAAGTGAAGTTTAGCATCTGTTTTCCGTAACTGGCCCGACATTTGGAAATTTTCCGTAATTGAGGACGACGTGCGGGGTATGAAACTATGTTTCTATTTAATTCGGCTGATTCATCCAGGGTTCGGATGTTGTTTATCACGCTCGACCTGTGACATTTGCCTAACCTAAATCCATACATGGAGACCACGCTACTAACGTTCAGTTTTTAAGTCAGCTGTAGGATATTGGTATAGCACTTTATTCTTATGGCACGTTTCTGCAAGACGACCAACTTGTGCATGCTTTCGGTAGTTGTAGTAGCCCACACTAGAATGCCGTGATTAATCAAAGATATGAACCGAGATTTCAAAAGGAGGGTATTAATGTATGTGGGGAAACTCGGGCAGTAGCGACGTATAAGACCGATGGTGCTAGATAATTTACCGGTCAAATGTTCAATGTGTCTATCCCACGACATGTTTTCACTGAAGTAAATTCCTAAAGATTTAAAACAGGTTTCGTTGAGCAGGAAGGGAGGCAGTTCAATATTCGTGTTTCGTGTATGAAGTATAACTGATTTAGACTTATTGGTATTTAACTTTTACTTGTTGTATTCACAGGTGTTAATTTGCGAAAGGGTGCCACTCGCACGAGTACCTAAGTCTGAGCCTTTGCTTCCGGAAAAGATCATAGCTGTATCGTCTGCATACAAGGTGTATTTATCAGGTTCACCTATGCGCACAATGGGGTTAATATATAACATAAAAAGAAACGGATCAAGAATACACTGCCATGGGGAACGCCTGCATACACCGAGGTAACGTCTGAAAAATGCCCATTTATATAAAAAAATTGTGTGATGCTGCAGATAGGATGATAATAATGATAAAGCCTTACCACGAATTCTGTACTAGTTAAATTTCTGGAGCAATATTTGATGTTTATAAGGTCACAAGCTTTGCTGAAGTGAAGAAAAATACCTAATACTATACGTTTGTTTTTGAAGTCATCCAATTTTGTTTTGAGAGAAGGGCCAATTCTGTTGATCTGTTTTTTCGAAAGCCATATTGCGACCATATTGTGTGCGTGGACGTCTTTGTTGCCCGGATCACCCCATAAAATTTGTTGTATTGTGACATTGTCACCATCCATTTGCTTTGCCTCTCTCTTTCCTTTCCTTCACATTTACCCTCTGCGGTGTAGCAGGACAGAGTCACGTCAGCAGTCTCACCCTTTCGTCTAATTAAACTTTACTTACTCTGCACCTCTTGTCGATGTAGTTCAAGTAAGGGAGACGGTCGTTTGACGCATGAATCATTTCTTTATTACTGAAAATTTCTCAAAGGAATTATACAATAGCCAAAATATTCTTCATAGGTGCCTCTCCTGGGCGCCGTCGAAACGACAAGAAGCCGGCTCCACCATCTAGCCCAAGCTGCATAGAAGTAAGATGAGAGAGACGACGCTTATTCACAGTGTAGAAAGGTTCCAGTACGACTGTACACTCCAATACAGTAGCTCAGAACCCCACACAAGAAATGCTTGAAGTGAAGTAGTGAGCAGATGCCGATGCAATCATCTCACTTCCGTTTACCTTCGTTACCTGCGTTTCTCCCAACAATACCAGTTCCGCATGTAAAGTTCTCATACAATGCGCTAGTACAAACCAGACTCGCTTAAACGTACGTCTGCTCAAAGAAACTTTAGGGCGATTTTTCACATAATTCAGAATAGCCACCAAAACACGGAGTTCGGGATTATAGGCAAGGCCTACGAGTTTTCTTGTATCCTTATACATGCGATCCTTTATAACTGAACGTCCTGGCCTGCAGTGTAGCCATCCATATTCAGCGCTGTCTTAATACTTCTTGCTATTACAGTGAAGTGTGAGCTTTGTCGTGCTTCCCCTGCAGTGGCAGCCGCTGCTTGCCTTCGACTGGTCGTGCTAGCTTACCGTATTTAGTACAATACTGGTCGAGGCGTAGTATTAATAGAGGTCCTAAATTCGGAAACCAGAGAAAGGAAAAAAATTGTAATGATGTGTCGGAGACAAGCAGAGGATCGAAGCCACCAGCATTCAGATAAGGCGACCGGCGTGACACATAGTACATCATAGGAGTAACAGCACTCCGCTGGACCTATCACCGATGTTAGGCACTTGATGCTGAGCAACGCCCGATAAAACATCCAAGGCGTAGAAATCTTCATTTCGTTCGATTTAAGCAAGGCAGTAACGCGGAACGTCAGAAGCGTCGCGGCATTGTCGAACATTAACAAGAGTAGTCCTCAACAGCGGCACGTAAAAACGAAAGGCGCTATAGCACGTGGCTGCTTGCCCGAGCATCTTGCTCAATATTTGGAAACCTTCTACGCCTTCTTCCAAAGACGACGGCTCGGTTAAACACTGCCGAGCCGCGCGGCTGAACCATTGGGAGAAGATTCCCCCTTTGCGACGGGCCCCCGGCTGGGATTGTGACGGCGCGGCGAGCCTCAGTGTTCAATTTCGTATGGGCCTTATCTGAAAATCGTCCGTTTGCAAAAGAAAAGCAGGATGGAAGCAGGATAGTTGCAGCAGGCGAATATTATCGTGAAAGCTTCACGTGGTGCGGAAGGAAAGAAATTTCCACAACACCATCCTTCAGTTCATTCTCTCCCTTCCTTTCTTGCGATTACATTTAAGTTGACACCTTGACCTGACCAAGATTCTTGCATTGGTGTAGGCTCTAGTTCGGAGAGCGCGAATTTGGAAAAGCGGGTTTATCTATAGGCCAGTAAATAGCGTTGGTAACAAGATAAGAATAATATAGTATGCACTGAACAAAGGTTCTAAAATGGCGACCATGGTGCATTCTTCAATTTTTCTGTGGCCTCAGCTGCCCTATGTAAAAAGTCTGCCCTATACAGGCAATTTTTCGAAATTAAACGCTCACTTTAGTGTTTTCAATTCACTTTAGGTTTTCCTCACGTGCACGCACTGAAGGACCGCGAATAATTTCATCTCTAGGTAACTTCATGCAACTATTTATGGGGCCGAATATCGAGGCATAAAAACTCATCGAAGTCTGTATTCTTCACTGTTAGAAAAAACCGTCTGGTGCGATTAAAAGACAGCACACGTAGCTTGGAAGGCCAGTGGGGTCCGGCTGAAGGCGTCACCCGCATGGTAACTTTGACACCATGCCCGACGCTTAGTATCTAGCAGCATCCAAAGCAGACCCGATCATACGCGAGTCAAACGTTGCACCGAAAACATATTACGAGTGATGCTGGAAGATAAGAAGAGCGAAAGTTTGTAAGCTCATTGCGGCTTAGTGAAAGTAAGAAGTAAGGTAGAACCATGGTGTAAGAATATATTTAGGTGCTGACACTGCGCCCGGCGGCGCGATCAGATTGTGTTCGCTCCTCCTGGCGCTTCTCTTGAATGCGGACAGATGGCGCCAGGCGATGGGGTCTTGTCTGGTCGCCAAGTTGCAGCGACCGTAATGCCGGCTTTGGGCGAACGATCGGTGCAGCGGAGTGTGTGTGCGCTTTGTTAAGTTCGTCAAGGCGCAAGAGAATTGAAACTGCTCTCGATATGAAATTATTTTAGGCTACTTCGTGTTTTGCTTGATGGGACTGCATGAATGGGTGGAATAACAGCGAGCATGTGGCCCTGCGATACTTTTAAGCTCTTTATCGAAATGCGTTCATTGCAAAGTTTTTTTCGTTCAGGCGCAAAAATGCTCAGAGCATAGCTGACTATGCTGACTATTAAATATAAACGGTCGGTCGCAACGCGCACGCTCCCATATTTGGGCCAAAGAGCCTTCGCGTACATTCAGACATTGGTTGAGCAGTGTAATGCGCCGACGCTGTGACATGATGCCTGCTTGTTGACAACATGCTTAACTTCGCCCAACTGAGGTTTTTTTTAATGTGCGGAGAAACCTCAAGGGCCTTTCCGCATTCCGTCCGATAGATTGCCTCCGCAGCCTGGAATAGAACCCGCACCCTTGTGGTGCGTTGCGGAACGCCTCCAGCGTGATACGAATGAGCGCAGGGACCGAAAGGAAACGATGTGTGCATTTACGATGTTTTTTTTTAACGGCTAGTGCAGCGAAGGTTTTAACTACGCGACATGAAAATAGTTAGGGGAACTTCCCCTGGCGTTACTCCTGCCAAGATCATCTTTTACGCCGACACCGACGACGCTGAGCTGTGTTGTCTCCCTCAATGAAAGACCGGCGTGCACCCGCAGAGGCAAAACATTTACGCGAGCCTAAACTGGGATTGGCGATGTCAGTTGAAAATAATTGCAGCGACTTGTTGACCTCAACAATGTTGCGCTAGGAAAATCTCCACCCAGTGCTCTAGGGTCCTGCAAATTGGGCAGCTGCATATTTGTGATAAATATTACCGGCCTGTCTTCGTTACCGGCTTGTCTTCTGCGTTTCATACGAACATGTTTTGTGGCACCAAAATATACAGCGGGTAGAAACTGTCCACGAGATCACTGAAGGAGATTAAATGCTCTGCTGCCACGGCATGTCGAACCTAGTGTGTCTGTGTACATGCTTCTTCAAAATGTGGCTTGCTCCACATAGAAAGAGAGAGCCCACACCGCCATTAGTAGTTTCAATTCTTTCATTCGCTTACCTCGTGACCTCCAGAATTTTGAGCCCGACTGCTCCGGAGAACTAGGGTTTAATGCCGGCTGCGGCGGCCACGAAACAACGCATAGGTGCCCGTTTTCTGTGATGTGAAGAATCCGATGTGGTCTCAATTTGGAGCCCTCCAATGCGGAATCCATTGATACCCATGTGTCGCCTTCGGAAGTTAAATGCCACAATTGGCATTATTTGTTCAATTGAGGCCTGAATAGCCATTATGTGAAACAAACAAATTTGTTACTACAAGTATGCCCTTTCTGAGAGATATGATTGCGTATTTTGACTAGATTATGCACAAAACACAATTTATCACAACTTGCTAGGCTACTTTTGTGTAGTCTAGAGGCAAGACCGTGACAGCAATGTTGATCACTTCAACCGTCTATTTGGACGATGCACTGAGCAATGGAACCCTCACCAACTAGGCTGAACACAGCCTGGCCCGTTCCTTCTTTTCTTACGACTGCTTCGTCATGGCTTCATTCATGTGCTTGCAATGTTGCCTCATACGGATGCTGACGTAATAGTGGAGTAGATGTGCGATTATTTCTCTTGCTTGTGATCAGTATACAGGAAAGTCACCATGTATGTATCAGTCACCGCGTCTATGCTGTCCCACTACACTGTGTGGCAGTCTGCATATTCCACAAAGGGCTGCTCTGTTTGATTCATAAGGTAAAATGTGTTAAAATTTGGATGAGTAAGACCTCTCCTGGTCTTCACATTTGTGAGAGCTGCTTCAGCAAAAGAGTTATTTTTTTCGCTGACGGCCGATAAAGAAGTAGAGCAACTGGTTGCCTTTCACATTTGTTTGCAAAAAAACCGCTGAGATAGTAAATAATGCAGTCCGTAACTTGCCCTCCATCCGATTTGGAACGGAAAACACTGAAAAACAAAGCCTAGAACGGCACCTAAAGCCGAGCACGCCGCTCAGCCGTGTCCGCCGCTTCGGAAGCCAATGAACCCTAGAACGCAGCGCCCGCCGCATCGCTGCGGTCGGCGCATATACTAGAGGGCGAACAAGATCTGTGCGCGCTCTCCGCCGCGGCGGGCGGTCAGTGTCAACACCTAAATTATTCTTACACCGTGGGTGGAACTAATTCGCTGAAATTTCTGTGGAGTCCTATGTCATCATCATCATCATTATCTTCATAATGGCATAATCGTCAGGCAGACTTCGCCCACAGCAGGGTAAACGCCTTACCCATGTCTCTCGAATTACCCCTGACCTTTGCCAGCTGGGGCCACCGTATCCCAGGAAGCTTTTTAACCTCAACCGCCTATCTAACTTTCCGCCGCCCCCTCTACACTTCTCTTCACTTGAAATCCACCCCGTTACCCTTAACGACGAGCAGTTATCTTGCCTTCCCATTACGTGCTCTTCCCAAGCTCATTTCTTGCACTTGATTTAGACTAGGGTGTCATTAACCCGCGTACTATATTCCCTCGCTCGCACTACCCGCCCCCAGACTCTTACCGTTACAAATATCATTTTTCTTTCCATAGCTCACTGCGTTGTTCATACGCTGAATCCTTTAAATTAGCCTCCAGGTTTCTGCCGCCTAGGTGAGTGCCGGAAATTGCAATTGTTACTTGCTTTTCTCCTCAGGGGTATTGGTAAACGGTCGTTCATAATTTCTGACATACTGCCGTATGCATTCCACCCTATTCTTATTCTTCTTGTTAATTTCCTCTCACAGTCCGGTCAGGGGTCACTACCTGCCCTAAGTAGACTTATTTATTCCCTTACCACTTCCAGCACCCGCCACCAACTGAGAATTAGTGTTACACTGTGAGACTCTTTAACAATGATTTGATTTTCTCCACGTTAATTTTTAGACCGAACGTTCTGCTCTGCTGTCTAACTTACTGGTCATTTTTTTGAAGTTCCGCTCCTGAGTCACTTAGCAAGGCAATTTCATTTAAGAATCGCAGATTACTCAGGCATTCGCCGTTAACTCTTATTCTCTATTGTTTCTAATCGAGGCTTTGGATTACCTCCTGAAACAGGCGGTGAATAACATTAGCGAGATCGCGTCTGCCTGCCTGACACATTTCTTTATTGCAAATTTATTGCTGACTTTATGGAGGAGCACAGTAGCTGTGCAGTCGTTCTAGACGTCTTCCATAACTATTACATTGGTCTCAACAGCACAGTGATTCCGCAATACCTGCATGCCTGCTGAGGCTTCCACTGAGTGAAATGCTTTCTCGTAACCTATGAAGGCTGTATATAAGGATAAGGGAAGGGGAATGAGGGGCTCGCTATAAATATGAAAGAAGCCAACAGCCACAGAAACCAAGGGGCACAGGGGATTTTAATTTATTTATATATTTTGTGGTGTTGATCAATTTAGAATATCACTGAACATGTTATCGCTTAAAGCTAATTGATTAGAAAAGGAGAAGAAAAAACAACCACTGCCGCCGGTGGGATCCGAACCCACGACCTCCGAATTACGCGTCCGGTGCTCTACCTCTGAGCTACGGCGACGGCTGTCAAATCTTCTGCTTTCGGGGGTATTTATGTTTTACAAGTAACCTAACCTTGAGAGTGTTCATCAGCGCCACCCACGTTCATAAGCGGCGGACGTAGAACGTAGATTTGACAGCCGTCGCCGTAGCTCAGAGGTAGAGCACCGGACGCGTAATTCGGAGGTCGTGGGTTCGGATCCCACCGGCGGCAGTGGTTGTTTTTTCTTCTCCTTTTCTAATCAATTAGCTTTAAGCGATAACATGTTCAGTGATATTCTAAATTGATCAACACCACAAAATATATAAATAAATTAAAATCCCCTGTGCCCCTTGGTTTCTGTGGCTGTTGGCTTCTTTCATATTTATAGCGAGCCCCTCATTCCCCTTCCCTTGTTTGCTTAATTGCTTAGCGAGGGCCTCGGTTCTGGCAGCCTTGACGCCATAGGAAGCATAAGAGGGTTCTCACGCAGCTTCCACCCTCTCCGTTCGATGACGTTCCACGTCACACCTGCGGTAGCTCAGGACGTTCTACGTCCGCCGCTTATGAACGTGGGTGGCGCTGATGAACACTCTCAAGGTTAGGTTACTTTTAAAACATAAATACCCCCGAAAGCAGAAGATTTGACAGCCGTCGCCGTAGCTCAGAGGTAGAGCACCGGACGCGTAATTCGGAGGTCGTGGGTTCGGATCCCACCGGCGGCAGTGGTTGTTTTTTCTTCTCCTTTTCTAATCAATTAGCTTTAAGCGATAACATGTTCAGTGATATTCTAAATTGATCAACACCACAAAATATATAAATAAATTAAAATCCCCTGTGCCCCTTGGTTTCTGTGGCTGTTGGCTTCTTTCATGTATATAAGGATAGGTTATATAGTGGGCATTTCTCTCTCACCTTATCGGTAGTGTGAATATGGAATACTTTCGAGTATCCCTAACGAAAGCCTGCTTGGTCATTGGTTTCATGAAATGTAAAGTTGTCCTGACTCTATTGGCGATTACTTTAGTCAGTACCTTGTAGGCAACGGAAAGCAAGCTGACGTGTCTGTACATTTTCAAGCACTTGATGTCTCCTTTCACATGAATAAAGGTAATGCTAGACCTCTTCCAAGCATCTAGTACGTTCGAGGTTGTAAGGAATTCCGTATACAAGGTGGCTAGTTTTTCTAGCACAACGTTCTCACTGGCCTTCAACAGATCTGCTCTTCCCTGATCCTGACCAGCTACTATCCACCTTCGCATTGCTCCTAAGGCTTTAATTCATCTTCGTTATTCGCGGGATGGCCCTTTGCTGTGCGCTACTGCCTCTCTCACCGGAGTTATTATTACATTGGCTACTGTACAGATTTGTGTAGAACTCTACGGCTACTTTGACTATCTATCCATATTGTTAATGACATTGCCCTCTGTCTTTTACCGCTTACATCTGGTTTTTACCTTCGCGTAGCTTACCCTCCGCTGCTTTTAGACTACCTCAGTTCTTTAGAGCATGCTGGGTTATCTCCATATTAAGCTTCATTATTTCGCCTGGCTTGCCCTTATTTATTAACATTACAGTTTTGCCAGTTCTGATCTCTCTGTAGGATTAGAATCTTTCACACTTTCGGATTTCTTAAAGACACCTTTCGTTTCCTGAGACAGCTTGCCGGTATCCAGTCTAACCTTAGTACCAGCTACTTCTACTGTACATTCCTTAATGATAGCTGGAAGATTATCATTCACTCGTTTAAACAATAAGATCGTCTTCCTGAGCTAAAGCTTAATATCTGCTTTGCGGCAATATCCTATGTTTCTCTGTTTTCGCTCTCACCGCTAACTCGATAATCAGCTTCCCCTTCACTAGTTTCTTCCGTTCCCTCTTCAACTTTAAGAAAATTCGAGACTTTACCACCCTCTGGTTGCTACAACGCATCTTTCTGAGGCTTTCCACATTTGCACGATTCCAGGGTTAGTGTATAGTATGAAGTCTATATCATTTTAGTCTCACCATTGGGGCTCTTTCACGTGCATTTTCTGTTTTCTCGTTTTGTGCAAGGTATTGATGATCCGTAGATTATTTATCTCTGGGGACGAATAACTCCATACTGCTATTCCTGGAGCCGACGCCGTAGTCGCTTACCACCTGGTCTCCGGCCTGCTTCATCCCTACCTTCGCACTGAAGTTCCCCATCACTACAGCCCACTGTGAATTTATTTTGTTCATTGCAAATTTCAAGTCTTCATCCCAAGCAGCACATGACATCGGTCCAATGTAGGATCTGAGTTGGCAAACGACAGCCCTGTGAAGGCCCCGCGTTGCCTCTGTTCTCCCAGCCTTGGCTCAGCCATTTTTAGAAGTTGGCGGTATTGGACCAGTTTCTCAGACGTTCTCCCAGCCTTGGCTCAGCCATTTTTAGAAGTTGGTAGTATTGGACCAATTTCTGGGACGTTTCACCCGCCTTGGCTCAGCCATTTTTAGAAGTTGGTAGTATTGGACCAATTTCTCGGACGTTTCACCCGCCTTGGCTCAGCCATTTTTAGAAGTTGGTAGTATTGGACCAATTTCTCGGACGTTTCACCCGCCTTGGCTCAGCCATTTTTAGAAGTTGGCAGTATTGGACCACTTTCTCGAATGTTTCCCCTGCATTGACTTTGCCATATTTAGAAGCTGGCCAATTCCTGCAATAGGCAACGCAACTTTGAAGTGCCAACTGCTATGGAGCATCATGCAGTTGCTATTGTGACTTCTTAGTTTTCTCAATTGCGGCGATAGGCGCGATATATATATATATATATAGCTCGCACATTGTTAATTATTTATAAGCATATATAGTTCGGGGCGTAGATAATGATATCTTCGTAAAAACCCGCATAACCTCCTGTGAGATTTTTTAAATCTCAGTTTTTTAAACTAAAATATGCAAAGTTGCATGCATGCATGCGATTATTTCCCCCTTTAAGGTTGTGGTCTTCGTTCTGTGTAAATGTAAAAAGTCCAGTCGTGCAATGAAAGAATGTGAGTCGGAGAAACATACATGCAGCACCGATTTTCAGGCCTGAATTTCAAAAACTATAAATAGCATTTTATGAAAATAACTTCTCGACTCTAACGTTAAATACGCTGTACCTTGATGTGCTTGGGCGTCGCAGTTAATGCGGTATACCTGCAGAACAGCACCAAAACATATATGCATGGCGCAACGTGTCGAGCACTCCATTAAAGCAGGAATGGGTAAACAATAACGTGCGTTTGCTCCATGATAGGACAGCGCTGACCATGCGCTTATATAAGAGATACATATAGCTTAAGAAAAAAACGT
The DNA here is from genome assembly GCF_055824585.1 of Amblyomma mixtum. NCBI lineage: Eukaryota > Metazoa > Arthropoda > Arachnida > Ixodida > Ixodidae > Amblyomma > Amblyomma mixtum. The sequence continues at coordinate 263,225,617 of NC_143014.1, read as the reverse complement.
TACATCGTCTGCGGGAACTCGAATTGGAAGAATACGAAAGCATTGCGCCTCCACGGTACTCGTTCTCTCCCTTTGCCTCGTATGCAGCCCATATGAGTTATATGTGTCAGTATATGTGCCTCATATGAACACATATAGGCTTCATACGAGTTCATATGTGCCTCGTTTGACTCATATGGGCACCATATGAGCCATATGTGTCGACAAATGCGCCTCGTATCAGCACATATACTTCATACGAGTTCATGTGTGTCACAAATTAATGTGTCTCGTATGAACGCGTATAGGCTGCGTACGAGCTCATACGCGTCACAAATGTCACAGATGAACACATCTGCTGCATATATAGTAGTTCACGCGCTACGGAAAGGTGACTTGTCTGGATTACATATGTGGCATACCTTAACTGACACGCGACACTCGTGCGTACACAAGAGCTCCGATATGCACCGTATCAGCTTACATCAATCTCGTGCGAAACACACAGCCGCTGATGAGTGCCTCTCATAGAGTGGGCCTTGCTGTTTGAAACACGCGGAAAAGAAGGGATGAACAAGCGATTAACAAGTGCCCAACCAACGCATAAAAAAAACTCTTGGCCTGTTTCAAATATTTTTCTCCTTGATTCTCTGCTTGTGCCCTCCTGTTGTAAACCGCGCCTATCCAAACAGTATGACGTTAGGCGTTTCCAATGTGCTTGGACAAACGTTCAGCCAGAAGGCAAATGTTGCCTTCTGGGCTTAGTTGAGCTAATAACGCCAGGTATTTTCATGCAAGAGCTCCGACTGTAGTTAACAATATGTGCGCAATGAGAGTACTACGATCAATGGTGCAGGCGCTGTGAAAATTAAAATACATACAAATATCAGATCTTTCAGTGCTTATCACAGAGCACATCAAGATCCACAATATTAGTGGAAGTGCAATCGGCTGTAGTTCAGCTCCTTATACCTTAAAAATAAACATTTGTCCTCGCACCTAACCGTCGAATTCTAAAGTAGTGGGAAGCATAGCATAAGTCTTGTCATCGAAATGTAAAGCAGTTTTTACCATGCCAGCAGTGGTGTAGTGGGTAGTGCAGTGAGCAGTAGATCTCTAGGTCGGTGGTTCGAATCCGGAACGGCGCGTAGTTTTTTTTTTTCGCGTCCGAATTTTTTTTTACTTTCTTTAGTTTACTAACTTCAATGGAAGCTATTTTATTGTTAATTGCCTTATAATTCCACCCCAGCCCTTCCCTTTCCTTTCCCAAAAATTGTAAACCAGACACATGACACATACGAGATATTCCATAATCTCGTATGAACCAGACACATATGACACATATATACGAGATTTTTCGATAGGGACGTATTAATCGCTATCGGTTAATCGTCTTCATATTGATTACGGTCATAGATTTCAATCACGCGTCTTCAGCGCACACTTCGCTTCTGCGTCGCGTGGTTGCTTCGGACGGTAGCAAGAGTTGGGGGGTGCGTACGTCGACTGATGTTTCGGAGTGCGATCGTTTCCTGCCGCCTTGATCCAAGCTTGAAGACGTAGATGCGACCGGCCGTTGTGAAATACCGAGATCTTGCAAGATCTCACGGTATCCTTTTCCAACGATACGGTACTTGCGTTGCTTTGCATTCATGGCGAAATGCAGAAGCTTTGCGGTGAAAGACGAGAACCGCAACAGCCGCACAAAGGGACAGCAGACAGGCAGTACGACCAACACCTCCACACCACAAAAGAAAAACAAGCGCGAGCACTCGCGGCATGACTCGCGGGCAGGGTTGCCGTTGGGAACATTTTAAAAGGAGCCAAAACTTGAGCTGAAAGTAGTCAAAAGTAGCCATGCCATTCCATCTTAGCTGTCGCGTAAAATACGATGTTTTGCTCATTAATAAATTGAAGTGTAAAAAAATTGATAAAAATTATTCTTGGCGGTGTTGTCAACACTAAGCTTCAAAGAAATTTTCCGAAACTAAACCTGTGTTTATCCACCGCTTTACGCATAAACGTAGGCATCCGCTCTCGCTCCCACGTGCGTTCCAAGCCAATCCCAATCCATAGCTTGTGGTCATTTCGTTTGGACGTTTGGCAGCAAAGCGCTCGCTTGTGAATTTTTATTTCTTCAAGCTTTTTGAAGTTTGGTGGCGGCACGCGTGAGTCACCGAGGGGAACCAGGAGGCACTGCTTGCGTAAGTATACATTCTGTCCTTTTTTCCCTTTCATGTTAGTTGTCAGCTAATATTTACTTGTGAACTTGTCAAGAGTGAGGACAATGAGCACGCCTCGTGTGTCGCCCCTTTATCTAACTTGTCTGTAGGCATCTGTCAGCAGTTGTCTTTTGATTAACTCAGCGGCGCATTGCAAGGTGTAACTGCGTGTAAGGGTTGGGGTAATATGAAGTAATACACACGTACACGAAGGGAAGCGCTTCTAAATGTCGTGTGTGTTTGTGTGTTCCTTCATCAGGGTGAACGCACTATCCCGGCAAATCTTGTTGGCGCATTGCTTCTGAGAGGGTTTGTTTCTCACGGCACATCGTACATTTATGTACGTGTATAGATATTATGATCATGATCGCAATGACAGTCGTCACGTGGTTACGGCGCTCGGCTGCTGACTCGAAATAGGCGGGTTCGATCCCGGCTGCGGCGGTCGAATTTCGATGGAGGCGAAATTCTAGAGGCCCGTGTACTGTGCGCGATATCGGTGCACTCTAAAGAACCCCAGGTGGTCGAAATTTCAGGAGCCGTTCTCTGCGGCGCCCCCCATGACCAACCAGTTGCCACGTGCGATGCAGTTGAGTGTTTTTCATCGCCAATTTTTGCTTTTGTGAGGCTAATCGCTTGGTTAAGGCATGCATGTCAGACGTCATAGAGTCGCAGCCTGCATGCCTTGTGCTTGATTGACAAATGCTTCCATGGCAGTGTTGACATTGTTGCGTTGCGAGTCTCCGTGCGATGAGAGAAATGTGACAAGAACAGGATGAATGAACACAATTCTTCTGTACTGCCAGAAGTAATGCTGCTCCTGCCAGTGATCGGTTACAGAAAAAAAATTGAGAGTACTTTTTATTTATGTGTGTCCCTTCCCGCTACTGAGAGCCTTGTATTACAAAGTCTAGATCAGTGTGACTCTACATATAGCGAGTGCTAGTTTCGAGCTCGCTAATTGAACGCGCTTGTTTTCTCTCTTCCTCATTTGGTCAATCTTGCGTTTTACTGGTTTCTTTTTTCATCACTATGCTCCTGGTAGACTGCACTCAGTTTGATGTTCAATGCAGTGAAGTTGCGCGCCACTATTGCTGGCTGTTATTTGGTTCACATGACAGCAGGCACAGAAATATTGTTTAAATAAGTCCCAAATTGCAGGCGCTCGTGACACTTGTAACTCTCAACTCATGAAAGTTCAGAAGTGCGTTGCGAAGTAGAACGAGATGGTTGTAAGAGTACCTGTCAGTTGTCATGGTAGTGTGAAGTTTTCGGCACCCAAACAGGCAAGTGCCAGTAGAGTATGGCACAGACAGTGTCTGGTAAAAATCTTTGTTTCCCCATTAATCTTTTGTCGTGTTTCCTCTGTGCAGCATGTCAAAACCATTCGCTGTGGTGAAGTTTCCTCTTGAGGACGACTGCCTTGCAGTCATTCCTGTCGGATGGCTCACAGAGACAAAAGAAGAGTGCTACTGGCCTGTGGCCAGGAGCTCGGAGGTGACGCGACTCGCAAAAGCTGAGGCCGAGCCAGCTCTCGGAGGGGAGTGGATGCGTTGCCCAGTGGTCGTCGTTACCACTTGCCATAAGTAGTCTTATTGCAGACATATTGATGGTAGCTTCATCAGCGATTGTAAAGGCCTCTTTGCTAGATTCTGTGAGTCTTCACCTCTGCATGGCTAAATTACGACTAAGAAGTCATGTTGATAGCCACCGCTTAGCCAGCTGTCAAAAAGAGGAGCAGAATGAACTGTTAGCTATTGCACTTGTAAGCTGATGAACTACTTCTGAAACTCATTAGTGCGTTGTTTTTGAAGACCTGTAGTTCCCAGAATTAGTGCTGCACTCAGTATGCTTAATAATATTTAGTACAGAAAGGTTTAGTATGGTAATTTTTTTTGCATTATGAAACATTTTTTGGCACACAAAAAGCACAGACAAGGAAAGAGCACACAATACAAATGCCAGACATCAATTGATGCTTTGCGTTGTGTGCTCTTTCCTCATCCATGTTTGTTGTGCACTCAGACAGTGTTTCATAATGCAAATTCAGAACCAACTCATCCAGCTGTTTACATTTAGTTCAGTTTGAATTGTTAGCCTGTCGCAGTGGCTGAGTGGTCCATGCTGCTGAGCCGAGGGCCCAGGTTACATCCTGTCTGTGGTGAAATGGAGCAGTGCAGAATGCGCTTGTGCTGTGTAATATCAGTGCATGTTAAACAACCCCATGTGGTCTAAATTAATCTGGAGTCTTCCGCTACGTCATTCTTCATAGCTTAAAGCTGTTAAATCCTAGAAACCAGAATCACACTTTTAATTGTAAATAAAACAATGCCTCTGCCACATGAGTGTTTCACAGGCTTTCAAACTGATAGTCTGTTGGCCTGAGTGTTGCTATACAGGCAGCTGAACGGGCATCAAGTCAGCAAAGCAGCCCTCGGACATATTTTGTAGTGACAATTCTGTTAAGTATGGATACGTGTTTAATTATGAGGAATTATGTGAGTTAGTTTTTGAAACCCATAGTTTGTACGAGATTTTGGTGCATGGTATTGAGGGTGCCTAAGACTGTATGCTGTTTGGGCAATTAAATATGTGCTCTCGAAAGTCTGCCAGTTTCCTTTCATAAGGTTTCTGATATAAACAGCAAGCTTCTTGTGGTAAGCGGCCGTGATGGTTAGCAGTCTATGGTTGAGGAAGGAAGGACCCGTGCTCTCACTGTAATGTAAGTTATCAATCGCTCGTACAGCTCTTTTTTGTAAAGTAAGTACTTTCACAAAATTGGTTGAGGTAGTCGTTCCCCAGATCAACAAACAATATTGTACATGCGAAAAGACTAGAGAGAAATAAATTTGTAGTTTGAATTTTCGAGGCAGTATTGTGTGAAATTTATTTAGGATACCAACAGAGCGAGCCATTTTAGTGCAAATGTAGTTTACACGATCTGTCCAGAGTAAATGTTCTTCAAAAATGACTCCAAGGAACATTGTAGAGCTGACACGAGTTATAGGAGCTTGCTCGAAGTGAATTTGGAAGTTGTTCGGAACTTCCTGATTTTTGGCTCTAAACAGTATGTACTTTGTTTTCCTGACATTAAGTTCTAACCTATTTGATTTTAACCAAACAGACAATTGGGATTACCAACTATTGGAGGCTGCTTGCAAAATATTACTATCTTGCCCTGAAAAAAAATACGTTAGTATCGTCTGCATAGATTATAATGTCTGCTGGATGAAGGTTGACGATATCATTAATATATAATAAGAACAACGTTGGTCCTAGAACGGAGCCCTGTGGCACACCAGACACAATCTGACCGATCCCAGATGAAATACCGTTAATGATAGTTGTTTGAGATCGGTTGTCAAGGTAGCTAGCAAATAAGGTTAAAGGAACGCCGCGTATTCCATAACACTGCATTTTTTCAAGCAATATCTTATGGTTAACCGAGTCAAACGCTTTCCTCATATCAAGGAATATGCCAACTGTTAGCAGTTTATTTTCTATATTTTCAATTAGCTTTTCTTTGATTTCCAGTAAGGCGGCCTCAGTTGTTTTGTTTTTTTTTTAAATCCGTACTGTTGCTTGGAGATGACATGGTTTTTGTCGAGATATTGAGAATGTTTGCAGGATCCTACAAGAGCGCCGAAAAAAAGGTGCGGCGCTACGAGTTCACTTCAGCCCTAGAAAGCTCGGCAGTTTCTGGTAATTGAAATTCTCATATTTCTTTATTGATGAGAAATTATTTTGCATACTCAACAAGACGTTCATGTGCAATTCTTTTTTAGGAAATGAGGGCCACAACGATGTTGTACAGCTGCCGTCACCACGTAAGACATGAATTCTCATTTGTTAAGCCGCCGCGGTGGCTCAGTGGTTACGGCGCTCGGCTGCTGACCCGAAAGACGCGGGTTCGATCCCGGCCAAGGCGGTCGAATTTTGATGGAGGCGAAATTCTAGAGGCCCGTGTGCTGTGCGATGTCAGTGCACGTTGAAGAACCCCAGGTGGTCGAAATTTCCGGAGCCCTTCACTATGGCGTCCCTCATAGCCTGAGTCGCCTTTGGATGTTAACCGCCTTAAAACTAAAACACCATTTCTCATTTCTATTTAATGTAAGGTCGACATTGTGTTAGTTTTGATTGGGGATTTATGGTAGTATGCTTGCAAAATCTGGGAAAAAAACTCCACCGTAGCTAATTGCACTTGCAGAGAAATGGAACGTGCTCAGACTTGGCATCAGCTTTTTACATTTGCCATGCTCTCAGATCAGCAGTGAATCTGCCAGTAACCATTTCGTGGCAAACTCTCTTACCCACGTTAACAGTACTGCGAACAGGTTTCTATTCACATGACATATATTCCGCTCTCTGTTTTTGGTTTCGCCATGACAGTTTCTTTTGTGTCCTTAAATGAACCGCATTTTCCAGTGTATAAGACGCACCCGCCATATATGCAGGCTGTAATTGAAAAAGTTGCTATATAAGACGCACCCTTATATAAGACGCACCCCAGTTTTCCCAGTTGGGCTAGTGAGGATCAATTAAACACGCTTGCGCGACCATCACGAAATTCACCGTACTTGTGAGAAATTCTTAAGCAACGCTAAGTGGTCGAAAAAGGCAACACTCACGTCATTCCTGCCCACGTTTTGGAAAAAAAGAAAGAAAAACGAAAAAACTCTCCCACATGTCCATAAGAACATTTTATTTCTACTTAAAACCTTCGAAGTCTTCACCTTCGGATGCGCTATCAAAAAGTTCGCCCATTTCTGGTGGCAACGCGACTGAAATATTCTCTTCGCACTACGTACATGGAGCAAACAAAGTGGCAAAGGGTGGCTGAAAAAAGAACGCCGGCTTGTCCTGGCTTGTCTTGACAATGGCGAGAAGCGTGATTGTCGTCATCTTTTGGCATTTCACATTACTTTTGCTTGGGGCCTCCGAAACGGTGGTGTGTTTGTGATCCTGGAAGTCGTCATCCCCGTCGTTTCATGATAAAGTTCACCTAAAAAAAGTTGCGCACGGTGGTCCCCGTATTGAATTATTAACCGTGTTACAACCGCTTCATTGCTAGTGATATTTTTTCGGTAAAAAAGGCTTGAACATGAACCTGAGTAATTTCTGAACTCTCTAAAAAAAAAACGAAAAATTCGCATATAAGACGCACCCTTGTATAGGACGCACCAGCAAGATTTTTGAAAAAAGCCGCGTCTTATACACCGGAAAATACGGTACCAATGCACCATGCTGGTGCATGAGAAATGTAATTATTGAAGTACTATAGACACATATTTAAAAAATTGAAAACTGATTTTTCAGGAAAGAAAGTGGTGCAGTAATTCTCTCGCATTTCGGTGGACATTCATAAGAGAAGGGATAAAGGAGGGAGTGTGAGAAGAAAGGAAGAAGGAGGTGCCATAGCGCCCTGGGATAATTTCAGCCGACTGGGGATCTTCAACGTGCACTGACATCGCACAGCACACGGGCACCTCTTGCGTTTCGCCTCCATCGAAACGCGCCGCCGCAGTCGGATCACAACGTTCTTTTATGTGTCATAGGTATCTGCATGATGTGACATTGTTTGTCACGTCAACTACTTGTCATGGAGGTGTCGGTTTTGATGGGTTTTGAATTATGAAGTCTTTGTACAGCCTGTGATTGAAACCAAATTAAAATATCTTTTCGGCCAAAGGAAGTGTTACTATTGCCTGGGGGGCATCTCTATATAACCAGGAATTTGTTTCTGAACTTCGTAATTTTGTGTCTATTGTGTTTTAAAAAGATCACCTGTATGCAAAACAGCCTGGCCATGCAACTGTTCTGTCCCTTCTCCAAAAATATCCTGAAGTAGCATTTCTGCATTCAATTAGGATAGAAATGTGACATTGTGGTTGTACACAGTAGTGTGTTCTGTACTTCCTGGATTGCCATCAATGACGCATGTTCATCTCCAGCCCCACTGAATCACGCTGGGGAGAGCGTGAACGAAAACAGTGCGCCACCCAGCAAGCTGGAGGGGTCGACAGCTGGGACTGTTGATGGTGAGATTTTCACTTTGTTTACTTTTGTGCAAAAAGAGAAATGCAAGCCAAACATGGGGACACAGTGAGAGGACAGAACAAATGCTGCTTGTCCCGTCTTTTCACTGTGTTCCTTTCTTTTAATTACACTCCTATTTTGTCTAGTATCAAGTGACACAACAAAATATAGAAGCTAGATCTGCTTTGCCTTAAAGAAAAACAGCAAATTTTAAATTTCTCATTGTACCTGCTGCTGCCGAGCAGCAGTCAACGGGCCCAGAAAGACCTAGAGAATATACTTATTCAGGAAGATATTTGCACGGAGTTCTCCTCAGTGGCTCTTGAAACGGTGCTAGGAGCACATTTCTAGTTTCAAACTATGTGCTTTGAAAGGGGTCACTCTGAAAATCATCACATGTATTTCTCAAAAACGATTGTATTGAACTGAAGTGGTACTGGAATTTACAACCTAGTACTTCCATTGCTTTCTCCTCTTGTGATTCATAGTGGAGTGGTTGTTCTGTGCCCTTCCCAAGAGCTGTATGTTGTGCTTTTGTTGGGTTCTTTTGGATCCTGGCATTTCTGTTGCCTCTCTCGGCCTACATCACCACCAGGAAGCCACTCCTACGAATTGCACTCTACACAGTAGTCCCATGTTCTGTGCATTTGTTTCCTTACCAGCATAATTTGGTCGCTTGGTCGCGGTTGGTCAGCAAGGCCCATATTGTAATTTTTCATTGTCTTTCAAAGTATTTTAAAAGTTTACTGGTTGGAAGTCAATGCAGTGCCTTGGATGCAGCAAAATGTGCTGAAAAAA
>NC_143014.1:261706582-261711582 GCF_055824585.1 Amblyomma mixtum | reverse complement strand
GGCTAGACTAATTTGCGCAATGCCCATGGGAGCGAAGTTGCAGCTCGAATGCAGGCTAGGACAGAACTGCCGAGCGCGAACAAACGTGGAAATCTCGCGCGAAACACTATTCGAAAACAATGCGGATAATTGGGCAGAGTTAAGACATTGTGTTAGGGCTGTCCACTTTAACACCAATATTTGCAAAAATGTGAAAAACCTACATACTATATTACGGCACAGAACAAGAAGACGGCACAGAACAAGAAGGGGACACAACAGCGCCGAAATAGGGGGACCTCGATATAGTCAGGTGTGTTCATGAAACACCTAAGGTATGCACAGGAGAGCTGTCATGCTAAGCCAGCAAACCCGACGCGCTCGGACAGTCAGTGCCTTCAATTTCATCCTCGCCAGCTCAACCTTTTGCTCCGTCCGCAGTAAAATAGCTTTCTGTCATTTTTCACACAAGGACAGTTCGTGGAAAATTGCCAGTGCGCTAAAGACGAGTCTGTGGGCACAGCGATAAACTTAAAATCAAGTGACACCGATTTGAACCAAACTCCCGTCACATCACAATCGGCAGCATATACACTGGTTGCGAGCTGACGCAGGCGAAACGAATGGCTCCAGTCCGGCAGTCGGGCGGCTTTGGTGGTGTGGAAACATGCACCGCGTTCACTGCGACGTCCGCCGGCGAAAAATGGTCAGGTTGGTTTTCTCCCAAAGCCCCTTGAGGGACATGGACCGCCTACGTGACCCATCGTCCGGCAGATCGTCGCCAGCACCTTCGGGCGAAGCGTCGACCACACCCCTGCGTGCAGAACGCTGACCATCGCGGGAGCCTTGCCGCGGAGACGTGTCCGCCGCCAGAGCGTTAATCCGGCTGTTGCGGGGCTGGTTGTAGTCAGACCGCTGCTTCTGTTGGTGTTGCTGTCGGCGGGACCTTCGCGATGGGCACGGAGGATCGCCAGTGGCCGGGCCCTTATTCTTATGCGTCGGAGAGCTGTTGGTGTTGTTGCAGGCTGTTGCCGCCCTAGGGGCAGCGGTCGCTGCTGCGGCGGGAGGGGTTAGCAGTTGAGTACCCGGCCTGGTGTTAGAGAACTGCCTCCGGACCTGCGTTTGACCGCCTCCTGCATTCTCCTTTTTGTTGCACGCTTATCGCCATTATAAAGCGGTGACCAGCAGAGTAGTCGCCGCTCGCGCTATATTATTAAAAATCAGGGCGGCTGTGCACACAACCGCGTTTCTTGATATTCATCGTCCTCTCTCCACTTTAGAAGCAGCTGGTTCCACGCGCTCCTTCCATTGGCCACAGCTGGCGTGGCGCTCCACCGATATTTCCCGAGCTTACCCAAGTTAATTTGGTCGCACAACACAAGATTCTTGCTCGAGTTGGGTACGTCTGAAGGAGTGCTTTCGAGCTAAAATTTTGAAAAATTGGAGGAAACACCTCAGATCCGCCTTAATGACATAAATGCGGAATTGCTTATGGGGAACTGCATTCTCTACTTTACACTCAAAGATCACTGCGAATCCCCAAATCACTCTTGGCGGAGTAGTGCAGTGATTAAGCGATGCTTCAATGCCCTGCGATGGCAGGTGCTGCCACTGGTGGGGCCTGTGCGACCCAGGCTGCTCGTCCAGAGCAACTTCTCGCGGCCAATCAATAATTTAACTGTCGCCTGCTACGGTGTACAGGGTGCTCACAATCCAGTGTGCAGATTGTGATGGCGCTACGAAATCACGTTACCAAGGTAGCCAACGCAGGTTTTCTGATATGCTTCTGATATGATCTGATATATGATATGCTTTCTGTGCCACACGCACAAGGCTAGTCGCTCTCCAGGAGTTCCTTCTCCCTCTTTTTACGACGCGCGTCGGCGAGAGCCACCCGCGCGGCGCTGTTTTTTTTTTGTTTCTTGGTATGGAGGGGAGGAGGTTGCGCTGTTACCCTCTCCTGATTACGACGGACAACGACAACGGCGATGCCGCGAAACGCAGAAACGACCAACCAATGACACAACCAGCTTTTTAGTGCGCCAGCACTAAATCCTCTTTCTTTATTTTTTGCTGATATTTGACAGAAGCTTCGTCTCGTGACCGTGAGGTTGCTTGGAAAGAGCAACCCGGGTATCACAAGCGCCACCCATGGCAGCCCCTGCCATGGCAGGCCAGCGACGCATATCGCTTAACCACTGCGCGAGGAGTATTATAAGAATTCGCAACAACCTATGACTGTCAAGTATAAAATTTAGCATATAGTGGCATCATTAGCCCATTAATCTGTGGCATCGTAGAGTTCAGGCCAAGCTAAAGGCGCATCTGAAGGTTGATTTCGCGCTCGAAAACCGAGTTCGAACCAAAACCAGACTGAAAATCGAGGTCCTTGTGAACACAGTTAGTAATTGGGCAAAACCTTGCTTAATCATCCGCCATTTTTTAACGATACTTTCACCACGTGGAGGAGCAAGGGAAGGCACGTAGAAATATTCATCTAGGTAGTCGAGCTCCCCATGTAGAGTTGTGTTCTTGTTACTTAGTTCCTTGGTCTTTGCATTGGCGTAAGTATCGTTGCAAGTGAGTCTGGTTGCGAAACTGTCAAGAGCCGCCGCAGTGGCTCAGTTGGTATGGCCCTCTGCTACTGACCGGAAAGATGCGCCAGCGAAATTCTACAGGTCTGTCACTGTGCGATGTCAGTGCACGACGAATGAACCCATTGCATAGAAATTTCCGGAGCCTTTCACCTCAGCTGCGCTTCAGGTACTCCTCCGGGTACCCCCTCTTCCCTTGGAACTTGATCGCCTCTGTGCGGAGTACAACCTTGTAAACGGTGTAGATTCCGTCACATTCTGAGGTCACACTTATCTACCTTCTGATATCTTGCCCCGCTTTAATCCATGGTGTGAGCATCCCTCTCTGGCTTCCTAGTTTTCCATCACTCGTCTTCTCCCTTCTCACTTTCCTTCTCAGTCCTCCCTTCCCAGCCTTCCTATATTCATGGACAGTTCTTATACGTCCCACTCTGCGGGTGCTGCTTATGTCGCATTCTCGTCTTCTGGCGCGCTGCGGAACGTGGGTCGGTTTAGTCTCGAGTCAGTCTCTAGTCCCTTCTGCGCAGAGGCTGTTGCGTTTCACGAGGCTCGTTGTTATTCCCGATGCGCCCCCTCTACCTTACCTTTGCATCTATACTCTGACTGTCTTTCTCTCCTTCAGGCTCTTCACTCTCTTTCCACGAACGACTTACGCGTCTCAGACATCAAGCGACCCAAGCCGCCATTTCTCTTCAGCGTGCTGTCTTCCTGTATCATGTCCCCGCAAATTGTGCTATCTGGGGCAACGACCTCGCTGACTGGGCCGCCTCACTGGCGTCAGCGCGCGGCCTCCTGCGGCCGTCGTGGCTGTCGCCCTTGTCAGTGCGCACCCGCATGCGTACCACCGTCCTCAGGCTCTGGTCAGACACTTGGACCGCCGAAAATTCTGACACCCTCCTGGCTCTTTTAGAGCGCAGCACTTAGGCGCCCGTTTCTGCGTTTCCCGGCGTCGCCTTTGTCGCTGTCCGTTGTAACCAGGAGAGAGTAAAAGCGCAACCTCCTCTCCTCCTTAGCAACAAACAAAAAAAGAGCGCCGCGCGGACGGCTCTCGTCGGCGCGCGTCGTAAAACGGGGGAGAAGGAATCCCTGGAGAGCGACTAGCCTTCTGTGTGGCTGCCCCCTCTCACATCAGTACGCGATGTTGACGGAGAGGACATAGCCTTTTGCGTGCGCTAAGAGATCCCCTCCACCTCTTCACTCGCCCGACAGCGGCGGCGGCACGACGTAAAGTTCGAGATGCTCCTCGAAGCCACTCTCGGCCTTTGACGAATCAGGACGCGCGCACAGCGCGAGAAAAAGAAGAAGACTGCACAGCCGATACTCTGCGTATGGGCACGCCTGCCTTGGCCCGAAGAACAGACAGACGTGGAGCGAGCCTATATATGAAGGGCGCTCCCCGCCCGAGGCGCCGTTTCAGCTTCAGTGAACAAATTGTGTTTTGTTCGTTTGCGTCTCTCTCTCGTGGTAATGCACTTTAAGTGCAATAATTCTTTTGCATTGTAATCTCTCTCAAGGGTATCTTTGCACGAGTCGCATTGTTTTGTTGATCACTTTGTATGGGCTTTTATTAGTGATTGTGAAATCCTTTCTATCGTCTCTATGCTGTATAAACATTGTTTTGTGAGCCTTTGCCTCCGACCCATTCTCTGGCTTGCGACCCGCGGAAGCTGGGCACCAATTGATCAAAAACCTCTTGTCGCTTGGTAGCTGGTCTCCGCTGAGCTAGCCACGCTGAGTCGAGCGCATCTCCTTTGTGTCTAAGGCCGCTACCCCCCCACGCTCTAAGGGTGTCTGGGAACGCACGGAACAAGTGCGCGAAATTATGTGAGAACCGCCCGAGCAGAAACGCATAGCCGCCGCCGTTTGTCACTGTGGACCGCCTGCCTATATAAATAGTTTTCTCTCTGCAAGTTCGTTGCGAGCACGGTGTAAGAATAATTTAGGTGCTGACACTCGCCGCTCACCGTAGAGAGAAGGCGCGGGCAGATTGTGTTCGCAGATGACCTTGAGTCAGCGGTAGTTTTCGCCGCAAGAGTACAGATGGCGCTGTAGTATGGGAGCCCAGGGGCCCGCGCCGCCCGCTCGCGTGCGTTCGGAAATTTCCTGAAACTCGTGTGTGCGCGTGCGCGCGCGTGTGTGTGTGTGTGTGTGTGTGTGTGTGTGTGTGTGTGTGTGTGTGTGTGTGTGTGTGTGTGTGTGTGTGTGTGTGTGTGTGTGTGTGTGTGTGTGTGTGTGTGTGTGTGTGTGTGTGTGTGTGTGTGTGTGTGTGTGTGTGTGTGTGTGTGTGTGTGTGTGTGTGTGTGTGTGTGTGTGTGTGTGTGTGTGTGTGTGTGTGTGTGTGTGTGTGTGTGTGTGTGTGTGTGTGTGTGTGTGTGTGTGTGTGTGTGTGTGTGTGTGTGTGTGTGTGTGTGTGTGTGTGTGTGTGTG
>NC_143014.1:261611582-261701582 GCF_055824585.1 Amblyomma mixtum | reverse complement strand
CAACTAAAAAATACGATTGATATACTGGCTTCAACGTATGCTAGCTATCAGAGGTATTACAAAAACGCCGTCGAGAAATCAGTTGCGCATTCATTTAGATAATCAGTCTGGTTACTGCAGAATCCCGGTGTATTCATGCCTGTGCATACTTTTCTATATACCCCTATATCGAGCGCGACAAACGAGCGACGCTTAGCATCGATAACCTACGCAGCGCGAATCCGAAAGCCTCCACCTACTAGCGCCACCTGTCGCCTAGAAACGGAAACAGCGCCGGCGGCGAACACAACCAGGACGGTGCGCCGGCCGCAGTGTAATCACCTAAATTATTCTTACACCGTGGTTGCGAGCCATGAGCAAGGCAACCGGCGGAAGTCCTTCGTCTGCCGCTGCTGCTAAACGAGCTGCCAGAACGGAGGCCCAGGGCCGTCGCCGCCAGAATCCAGAGGTGCGTGCCGCCGAAGCGGAAGCTTCCCGTACCTGCCGTCGAGGTGATTAAGGAGGGCGCGTCGCTGAGGCACAGGATAAGCGTCGCCGCCGAGAAGAACCTGCCGTTCGCGCCGCCGCTTTGGGGACTTTAATGTAGATATGAAGACAATCGGGAATTTCTTACCACTTATGCGGGAGTACATCTCGTTCCTCTCTCTCGCTCGTAACGGCTCCCACAGCTGTGACATCCTGGCGAAATACTTGCGCAGACCTCGTCTTTGAGAATCAGGCATTGGTGCAGCAAGTCGAGGCTATAAACATCTATTTCTCCGACCACAAAGCTTCCTTCATGACAAACAGGAATGGTAGTGGAGTGTTTCTTGAAGAAGGAATATGTGTGAAAAATAACAAGTTGTCTGTAATCGTACATACATGTGTTGGTTGAATTCTCTGCCTCAATCTATCGAAAAGCTGCAACCGCTGATGAGCTGCGTTCAATATTGGTATTAGGAGCAACTTAATCATCGGAAATTTTCTGTCCCCTCTATTAACCGTCTCCCGCTCTCTTTCCTTCCACCCTGATCCCTTGTCCCTCTCCTAACTGGCCATCTGGACGTCTGGAGAAGGAGCGTCGGTATAGCTGCCACCCCCAACGCGCGCGCGCTCGTTCTACCGCTATGTTGTGACGTCCCGGTTGCTATGCACAGCTGCGCCCCCAACTGGCGCGCCGGTTGCTAAGGAGGGGAGGAGGTTGCGCTTTTACTCTCTCCTTTCCAAACTCCCGCTCTATTGCTTTCGCAGCCTAAATGATGTCCACTGCTGGGTACAACGGAGAATGACGACGGGGACGCCGCGAAACGCAGAAACGGGCGCCTAAGAGCTGCGCTCTAAAAAGTGAAAGAACACAGCTAAACACGTTTGCATCGGGAGCGCGAGCACATAGGAGGAAGCGCAACGCGGCAGGGGAGCTGTACGGAGGAGTGAGCAGCAGATGAAAAAAACGGCGATGCAGGTTATCGTGCCAGCGCACCGCCACACAACAGACAACCACCACGGATGTCACGACTGTATGCGCGTATTTGCAAAATAAGACAGAGGAGGCGTCCGCACATCGAACCCCGGCACCTCTGGAGCAGCGGCACGCCGAGAGTGCTGCACCAGCGCCAATCCCAAATCCAAGCGCCGGCTATTAGATGCCCCAAAAGCTCTCCCCGATGGAGCAAGCGGAGTCCCTCTTATCAGCGGAGTCAGCGCTCGTTTATATCTTATCTTACTCCGTGGTGACGTTTGTAGATCCTCTGTAGCATTGGTGGACACTTTTCGCGGTGATTTCAGCAATGGTCGGAGATTTTCAGGCATAAATTTTAATCGAGCGCTTTAGTGTGTCGTCCTCGCCTTTCCCCTCATGCTGCTGCGAATCGCTAAAATCAATAACCTTTGCTCTTGTTATTGACTGCACTTGGCTTGCCAGAGCTGCGAATGCTCTTATGCTGTTCTTTCTTAAGCATCTGAGACATTGGGATCGGAAATCACAAAAAAAAAACATTTTAAAATCCCGTACTTAATTGACGTACATCGGAGACAAAAGTAGCTAACCTGCCTTCCAATTTGGCAACCGTGCCGCACTGCATCTGGACGTCACCCGTCGATGCACTTCTGGATTCGAGACAGGCAAGACCAGGAGTGCGTCGTCGGGAGACGCGCGTATGCAGAACGTGAGGTTTCGGGGCTGGCAGAGAGGGTCAGTTTCTTCTTGTCCCCGACAGTGCAGTTTCTTCGGAAGGCGCATATGCAAGCACACTACGCTTCTTTTTTAGCGTTCTGGATACTTCCGGTCATCGGTAGTAGGCAAAAGCTTTTTCTGCCCACGTTTCGTTACCGCAGCTTAGTCATGATTCGTTGTTGTTAGTGTTAAGCACTAATTAGGTACTAAATTCTTATGGCTGGTAAAGTTAATGCCATAGGGCAAAGTATGGCGCAAAAAATAATACTGCCCCTTTGGATCACTCATTCCCGTTCTCCAGGCGTCTATTGTCCTATGCTAGCAAAGGGTATAGGCAAAGATTTGAGGGGCAGAGGGAGTCTAATTTTATAGCTTTTTCGTTAGCCTCCGAGTTACGGCACTACTGGTCACAACAGAGAGAATCGTTTTTTTTCTCCTTATATTTTTTGGTTTGGTTTGGTTTATGGGGTTTAACGTCCCAAAGCGACTAAGGCTATGAGAGACGCCGTAGTGGAGGGCTCCGGAAATTTTGACCACCTGGGGTTCTTTAACGTGCACTGACATCGCACAGTACACGGGTCTCTAGAATTTCTCCTCCAAAGAAATTCTAGCCGCCGCGGCCGGGATCGAACCCGCGTCTTTCGGGTCAGCAGCCGAGCACCATAACCGCTGAGCCACCGCGGCGGCCCCTTATATTTTTTATATTTATATTTTTTAACGTCCCAAAGTGATTCAGGCAATGAGGGACGCAGAGAGAATCTAAATAATTGATACTTGTTAATGAGTAAGCACTAATGAGATGGGTACCAACCCAGACCAATATCGCCTGTTCCGCTGTTTGTTCGCAGCTGGCCTGGCGCAAGCGCTCTGTTCCGTGGGAGTCCCCGCTCATCGTCGTCTTTTACGTAGCAGAAATCCGCACTTTCGTTTTTTTTATTTTGCACACTTGCTCTAAAGGCATAACTGGGGTGCACTGTATACTATAGGAAATAGTGTAAGACAGTTGCGAGCAGGAACCAGAGAATGCTTCTGCACTCTTTGTCGTCGGTCGGCCACTTGGAGAAATCCTACTCCCTAGTCGCCGTTAGACTTTCCGCTCTTAATGGAATGCAATAAATATTCCCTGTAGTTTTGTTTCTTTCACTTTTAAGAGTAATATTGCGGGCAATCGATTGCTACTGCTGCAAATGAACAACGCCCATTTTACCTCCAAGGTCACTGTGAGAACTGTGAAAAAACCTTTGACGCCCACTTGTCCGAGCAGTTTTCATCGCCATTATCACTCGAACAGTTTCACAGCGCAGTAGCTTGCTGATAAGAATGCCGCCCCTTCATTAGCACAGTGAGCACAAGATTAGTTATTTAATGATAAATACCAAGAAATGTTATGTTGCCTGTATATATTAAGCATGTGTGGAGGGCAGTTGCACTCGGAAAGATAAATTAATAGAAAACATTGCTGGGGTTCAAATGGGCTGCACCTAGTTTACAGTGAAGCACTGAATAAACACAGGCTACTCCGCCCCTGTTCATCGACTGTCGTGTGAAGTCTCTAGAGCCGAACGGACCGCGAACCAGCAGGAAGTTGACAAGATGCTAGTCAAGGGCATTGCTGAGCCCTCTTCAAGTCCGTGGGCCTTTCCTATGGGCTTAGCAAAAAAGAAGGACGGTATCTGGCACTGTTACTTCAATTAATGCCACCTTAACCGGACTACAAAAAAAAATGTCGACCCATTACTCTGTATAGACGATGCCCTGGACTGCCTTCATGCAGGAAATATTTTCATCTATCGACCTTAATTACGGTTATTGGCAGACCGCTGTGGAATTGTTCCGCAGAAGAAGAGGCATCGTTACTGCCGACGGTTTCTATCAGCTCAAAGTGATGCTGTTCGGTCTATGCAATGCACCGGCCACTTTCGAGCCGATGATGGGCTTCTTTCTTCGATGATTGAAAGGGTTAACATGTATGCATTACCTCGACAATGTCTCAGTCTTCTCGGCGCCCTTTAAAATTGTCTTTAAGGGCTATCAGCGATCCTATCCCTTTTTCGCGACGCTTGTCTCCAGCTCAACTCCGCGAAGCGTCTTTATGACCGCCACCAGGTCACAATCCTCGGCTATTTCGTCGATGCGTCGGCTATACATCCGGACCGAAATGAAATCCGCGCCGTCCGATTTTTCTATTCCCCAGTTTCCAAAGGATGTATGCAGCTCTACTGGCCTTTGTTCATACATCCACGCTTTGCTGATAAATTCGCAGCTATTGCCCGTGCGTAGGAAGTTGTCGACGACACTGTTCGGTCCTGTTCTACCCAGCACACTCTCTCCACAACCTACCGTCCTCCCACTAATGGATTTACCGAATGCCGGAATCGAACACTCACAGATAAGTTATGCACGTGTCTGCCGACCATCGCGATAACAGTCTTCGTCCCGAGTTTTTCCTCGTCCATCTTTTGCTGGGACGGTGCCATCACTTACCTTTGGACTCGTTGTTACCGCCCGCCATCGCTACGTCCGCAGAGTACTCACAGTATGTCATTGCACGTGTCAACATGGCGCTCCAAAGTGCTCACTCTCGTCTCTCCGCATCTGAAGGCAATTAGGAGGTAATTTACGACCGCCGACATACGGACGTCCACTTGTGACCAGAGTGCCTCGTCCTCCTGTTGTGTCCCTCTCACCGCGTAGGACTGTCTCGAAATCTGTTGTCACGGTACACGGGTTCATATCGAATCCTCCTTCAGTGGAAAGACGTCGCGTACGAAATTAGTTCAGTCTCTTCTGCGACGTCATCCACTCGCCCTGTGACTGATGTCCCTCGTATGGCTCGGCTCAAACCATACCACGCCCATTGTCCGTCTTCACCTTAGCCTTTTTGAGCGTTAGGCTCTCCTCTCCCATTCCAAGCCTCAGTGTTATGCGTTATAACGCAAATCGTAACCTGCAAATTGTTGCCAACTCAACCTAAATGAAGTTCAGAAGTGCAAGATGCCGGGCTAGTTGGTAATCCATGATGAAATAACAGCGCAAGGAACGGGACGAAAACACGAAGGAAGAAGACACAGACACGGGCGCTGACTAACAACTGAAATTTTATTTCGAAGCAGGACACATATATAAAGTACAAAGAGGGGGGTGTGTCCAAGGCGATCCTGCACAATCACCGAAACAGTGTAGTCACGTCCAAGGGTAAAAACGATAAAAAGGTGAGAAAACCGAAAGAAAGACAAAAAGTGATAAAACCACGGTGTAAGAGGCCGGGACGGAAGTAAAAGCGATGAAAACGATGAAAACGGATATGCACATAGCCAAAAGGCAAAAAAAAAGCGTTAAACTAACGGTGAAAAACGGGACTAAAATCGCGGCGCAAGGTGATTAACAAAAACGACAGAGAGGGGCATTTAAGAACGGGATTAAACATTTACCCTGCCCCTAAGAAAGTCCAATTCTTTTTGCGACAGGCACAGGGAGGGTGCACTCACACATTGTTCCTTTGCGTTGTGGATTTCCAATGCTTCTACGATTTCCCTGGATATCCTATCCCGTCCTCTGGCAAGAATTGTGCAGCGATTGAAATCTGGGTAACAGGTTTCGTCCGGATCATTACGTTTGCACTTTTTGCAGTGCTTGGCAAGGTGCCCAGAAATTGCAATATTGTCTACATTATTCCTGTGCTCTTGGAGCCTAATGTTGAGGCACCTGCCTGTTTGGCCAATGTCTCTTCCCACAGGATACGGGCAGAGAGTAGACGACGCCGGTTTTGCAGGGGACGAGTTGTTCCGAATGAGTCTGCCCACACCCACGGGCGATCAGAGGTTTGTTCACCTTCGGGCATAGGGCGGAAAGCTTGTTTGGCGCTGAAAAGACAACGTCAACCCCTGAACGTTTCGCGATCTTTTTGAGGCGGTGGCTGACCTCATGAATGTAGGGCATTACGACCACTCTTCTATTCTCCCTGTTGGACGCCTCCTGCGCGTCATGTCGTCCTTGTTTCTTGGCGACGGACCCGGCCACGGACACCAGAACGTTCAGGGGATATCCGGCGGTTGACAGTCGCTCGACCTGGTTGCTGAAACTATCCTGGAAATGATGTTCACAGGACTTCAGAAGCGCATTTTGAAAGCAAAGTCTTACTATCCCTCTCTTAACGAGTTTTGTATGGGCAGACATAAAAGGCAGAATAGGTTTTTTACCCCTGGGCTGATAGGACCAGCAGGTATGCTGGTGAGAGAAATGCAGTCGCAAGTCCAGAAATCTGATTGATAGTAAGAGGGATAGTAAGACTTTGCTTTCAAAATGCGCTTCTGAAGTCCTGTGAACATCATTTCCAGGATAGTTTCAGCAACCAGGTCGAGCGCCTGTCAACCGCCGGATATCCCCTGAACGTTCTGGTGTCCGTGGCCGGGTCCGTCGCCAAGAAACAAGGACGACATGACGCGCAGGAGGCGTCCAACAGGGAGAATAGAAGAGTGGTCGTAATGCCCTACATTCACGAGGTCAGCCACCGCCTCAAAAAGGTCGCGAAACGTTCAGGGCTTGACGTTGTCTTTTCAGCGCCAAACAAGCTTTCCGCCCTATGCCCGAAGGTGAACGAACCTCTGATCGCCCGTGGGTGTGGGCAGACTCATTCGGAACAACTTGTCCCCTGCAAAACCGGCGTCGTCTACTCTCTGCCCGTATCCTGTGGGAAGAGATACATTTGTCAAACAGGCAGGTGCCTCAACATTAGGCTTCAAGAGCACAGGAATAATGTATGCAATTTCTGGGCACCTTGCCAAGCACAGAAAAAAGTGCAAACGTAATGATCCGGACGAAACCTGTTACCCAGATTTCAATCGCTGCACAATTCTTGCCAGAGGACGGGATAGGATATCCAGGGAAATCGGAGAAGCATTGGAAATCCACAACGCAAAGGAACAATGTGTGAGTGCACCCTCCCTGTGCCTGTCGCAAAAAGAATTGGACTTTCTTAGGGGCAGGGTAAATGTTTAATCCCGTTCTTAAATGCCCCTCTCTGTCTTTTTTGTTAATCACCTTGCGCCGCGATTTTAGTCCCGTCTTTCACCGTTAGTTTAACGCTTTTTTTGCCTTTTGGCTATGTGCATATCCGTTTTCATCGTTTTCATCGCTTTTACTTCCGTCCCGGCCTCTTACACCGTGGTTTTATCACTTTTTGTCTTTCTTTCGGTTTTTTCACCTTTTTATCGTTTTTACCCTTGGACGTGACTACACTGTTTCGGTGATTGTGCAGGATCGCCTTGGACACACCCCCCTCTTTGTACTTTATATATGTGTCCTGCTTCGAAATAAAATTTCAGTTGTTAGTCAGCGCCCGTGTCTGTGTCTTCTTCCTTCGTGTTTTCGTCCCGTTCCTTGCGCTGTTATTTCATCAACCTAAATGGTTACATAATGAAACAAAAATAATGAAACAGGCACCAGCGTGATGTCCGAAACTAAACCACGTATATCCCGTATATATAACCCTGACTGGGAGGCGTCAACGTCGGTCCACTTAGTCACGATTTTCGTGCAAATTTGTGGGCCATCCGTTTGACGCAGAATATTCCGGAAGGTGCCATTTAGGTTAGAGCCTAGCTTACGGCAGCGATTCGAACTGGCGACCTATGGTGACCTATTCGATCTGGCGACCTAGCTCGATGTTCGATCGGTGCGTCAGCGCCGGCTCATTGTTTCGCAACCTTCACCTTTTTTAAAACATTTAAATCAGCAGTGTCGTTAGAAATAAACATGAAACTATGCACCCAAAACTAGCCGACACCAAGCGAGGCGCATGAGATGCGCCTAAAGTAGTACGGCCATATTTCACGCCGGGGAGGCGGGTTGAAAGCCCGCTAAAGGGAGGAGGCTCACTTGGGCGTCGAGTCGACCAGCTCGTTTGCCCTTTCCTCAGCGGGAGACAAAGCCTTGACCTAAAGAGCAAGATGATTCACAGAGCGCAGAGTTAAGACGGCAAAGAAACCCTGCACATTTGCGGCAGTAAATTACGTGTTTAATACCAGTATACTGCGCAATCTGAGTGCGCGTTAAAAATCCTGGTGGTCAAAATTTTCGAATCTGAACTTTAAGAATGTTCATCAGCGCCACCCTTTTCCATAGCGGCGGGTATGATAGGTTCTCTATTACTGCGAGTGTCACGTGGGAACATAGTTGAACTATGAGAGCGGAAGCTTTGCGAGAACCCTCTTTATGCTACCTTGAGCATCAAGGCTGCTGCATTCGAGACCGTCGTTAAACCATGAAGCATACAAGTGAACGGAAACGAGGTGGTCGGTATGGCGTGCATGACGGAAGCCAACAGCCACTGAAACCAAGGAGCATAGAGGATATATTTTTTTTTTCAATTTGTAATTTTTCTTCAATGGGAGATTAATAAAGGAAAAAAAAATAACATGCCGCCGATGGCATCCGAACCTACGAGCTCCGAATTTCCCATTCCCCAGTGTTCAACATAGGACAGCAGTGCGAAAAACGCTTTGCCATGGTTCTCTAAGTAAAGTAACAAGCGATACTGGCAGCCATTACTGCCTTCTTCGCTACAATGTCACCAGGAAAGGAGCAGAAGGAATTTGCAGAGCACGCGTCTGCATAACTACGCAGTGTCAAGTGTCCGCATCGTGAGCAACTAACGAGGAATGCTATGAGTCAGGAGCGCGTCTTTCACATTTTACAGAATGTTCGTGTGCTTTTTGGTTGCTGACAATCAACTTGCAAGCAGTATGTCACTTGCGGCGTATGTCATGCGTCTGTTTAACATCCAGTCGTTTTCGGGCATAATTACATGTTGCATACCTTGAACTAAAATCTAGAGAACTGCTTTCTACTGGGAGTCGTTCAATGCATTAAAATTTGCAATTTATTAAGGTGAAAGCCTTTAATGTCTCATCGTTGTAAGCAGCAGTTGTCGACAGAAATGTCACGCTTTTCAGTTGGTCGAAACGGTCGTGACGTCACAGTGCGCCAATTTCAAACGGGGCCAATTGTACTTTGGCTAGTAACACCATGCAGCCAATTCAAGGGATCATATAGTGATGCTCCAAGTAAGTGGGACTGAGCTTAGTTAATTGCTTAATTACCCAATTAGCCTAAATAACTTTTCTAGTCAGGTCATGTAAATAAATAAAACCGAGTGAGAAATTGGTCGAGCTCGGGAATCGAACCCCGGTCTTCGGAGTGCGAGACGAGCATGCTATCCACTTCGCCATGCCAGCTCGATGGTTTGGGATGAACAAAGGCGCGTCTAGTGAATACGGTGTCTTCGCTCACTGTCATCCTCCTGCCTTCCTTTCCGGCGAGGTGTAGGTCACCACCGAGGTATGAGAGACAGATACATTTCCTTTCCTCAAAAAACAATTTACCAACGAGCGAGGCGTAGAACCGAATGGGCGATAGGACTCCGTGGCAGCGATGCAAGACGCTGTCGCGTTCCACTCTTAGAGGCGAAGCATAGCATCTTAACCACACATCAGTGACCACACTTTAGGTCAAAAAAGTCCACCCCCCCCCACCCTGAATTTTGAAGGTTGTCCACCGAGATATGTGAGACAGTTACTGCGTAAGTTCCTTTCCTCAAAAACCTTTGCGTTCAAACGGCAACGCATCGCGCCGAACGGGTGGTGGCGTTCCGTGGACTCCCTGGCAGCGCTACAACGCGCTATCGCGTTCCACTCCTAAAGCCGAAGCTTAAGCGTCACTAATTAGCAGTTAATTAGTATTCAGGCATTAATCAGTAATTAAACATTAATTAGTGAT
This sequence comes from Amblyomma mixtum, assembly GCF_055824585.1. Taxonomy (NCBI): domain Eukaryota; kingdom Metazoa; phylum Arthropoda; class Arachnida; order Ixodida; family Ixodidae; genus Amblyomma; species Amblyomma mixtum. The sequence goes on along the minus strand of NC_143014.1, from coordinate 261,691,654 downwards.
TTCTCATCGCTTAGTAATTAGTACTCAATTACATGTGACGCCACCAGTGCCACAGAAGCAGAAGTGGTGCGCAAAACGCTTTCGCCTCTATGCACTTTAGACAGTCAAAGTGCCCCCTGAATTTTTATTGCACCATAAAGCGAAAAATTTTAATTTAACTGGAGAATATTAGTTCAAATACGCATTACAGCTACATGTTACTAAGCACATACTATCCATAGGCATAGAATTCACCCACACAAACACCGCCCTTGTATCTGTCATGCTTTTTAAAAGAAAAATGGCTGCAGATTAAATCACCGGTATGGCCAAAGTAAAGCCCCAATCGCATCTTTACAATGACAGCAAAGCCTTCTCGAACGTCGCCTGTTGGATCACACTAATCCGGCACTCTTAGTTACTGGATTCAGCAGGGGGGAGAAAATGTCTCATGCGCAGCGACCCTCAGAGCGCCAGCATCGCTAATATTACTTCCAGCAGCGTGTGAGCTCATGCTACCAAACCACATCCTGTATTAGAACAGCAAACACAGAGTTACTCTTTCAGTTCACAGCTGAGCGCGTCGCGAAGAAATAGGGCGCAGGCTGCACATCAGCCAAGGTGGCTCAACGAAAACCACTTTGACCGGCTTGGTCGCGGGCTCTCTTTCCTCGGCACTGTTCGTCCGTTCCGGGAGCTGCAATGGCAGAAACATGGCCGTCGCTGCCTTGACGTGTCTACGCTCTCATAGACGCTGACAACGTATAAGAGAGGCACACACAGCGCTTAGCAATTACTTTTCTGATCCCTACTGCGAAGTCTTACAAACCTATACAATGAGAATAAAATACCAATAGGGGATTGCGTTTTGCAGAATTGCCGCGGTACGTCACCAAGTGCGGATAAATCCAGCTCTTGTGTCATCACTTGGAGGCACAGTATAGCGCATGCACTCAGCCCAGTCACAATAGCTATTCCTGCGCCGCATTGGTGGCTAAGCGGTTGTCGCACTCGCCTGCTGAGCCGAGAGGCGCGGGTACGATCCCGGCCATGGTGGTCAAATTAAGATGGAGGCGAAATTCTAGGGGCCCGTGTTCTGTGCGATGTCAGAGCACGTTAAAGAACCACAGGTGGTCGAAATTTCCGGAGCCCTTTGCTACGGCGTCCCTGATAGCCTCATTCCCTTTGGAACGTTAAACCTTCAAACATAAACCAATGGCTATTCTTGCACCGTCTGCACGGAGCGCCACACATGTCGACTGCCGTGAGCTTCCTGAGGAAATGTGACAGAACTAAGTACATACGTTTGAAAGCAACTCCACCGGTCAAGGAATGCTTGCTTCTAGCACATTCGAATCAATAAAACGGGAGAGTCGCCTGAGTTGTTTCTGTCTGAACAAACGCTTCGCGTGTTCAGCTCAAGGCGGCGGGAGCATCGACCGAATAAAGCTTGGCGGGGAAGACTGTGGTGCAAATCTAAGCATGTGTTTCGCGATCGTCACGCTTAAGCTGATGCCTCACGCTTGGAGACAGCTTGAGCCGACACAATGATTTCTTCTTACCCAAGGAGGAAAGACGCTCACCCATACTTTCGGTGACGTGATGTTGAAAACGCGATTCATGCCTAAACATGCGCGCCACGCCTAAAACTGGGCGTGAGGATATATTTAAGCGTGGCCTTTTTTATACTGTACAGAGAGATGTCAGCGTGCGCTTCCGTCAACTAAGGTAGACAAACTTCACAACCCAGACTGTGTGGGGTAGCAGCGCCTCGTCTCTTCGTGAAGACGTTCTGAAGTAGCACGCTTTAGGGAGCCGGGTGTACAGGACTGCTTTTGCCAATGTGTGGATATATGGGAGTGTATAGGAGGCCGGCCTATCGGTAGGTGGGATGAGACGTATTAACTCAAGGCATTGCTTCCGTTCCAGACTAAGGACTTCAGGGGCACCGCGGTGTCGTTGCTTGGCTATTTCTGTGAAATCACAGGCCTAACGGGGTTGTCTTTAATTGTTGTAAGGACAAATGCATGCTCTGCGGATGTCATCTCACGGTGCTGGTCGTCCATCGCTGCGAGCAACATCGTTGCCTGCGTTGCCTGCACGCGCAGGTACCCATAAAACTATTGCTTAAATTTTTGCTGAGTATCAGGTCTCGTAACTTGCAAAGAAAACCAGTGACCGCATTCGAGTATTTTGAACGGCTTCTGCTCACTCGCAGGTGCGTTTCTTGCGCGCAGTAAAAGGCGGTTAAGAGACGACGTTCGACGCTGGTGGCTTTTAGAAAAATGTCGCTCTTCAGAAAAAATAGAATATTACGTCACACTAACACGCTTCCGTTAAGATGCTCAGAGTAAGATTTGAGTCAGCGCTGCGAAAGCTGTGCTCTAAGTTGTGTGTTTTTAAGGCCAATCTTTGAAGTGTGTGCAACTGATGTGCATCGGTGTGTGTGTGTGTGTGTGTGTGTGTGTGTGTGTGTGTGTGTGTGTGTGTGTGTGTGTGTGTGTGTGTGTGTGTGTGTGTGTGTGTGTGTGTGTGTGTGTGTGTGTGTGTGTGTGTGTGTGTGTGTGTGTGTGTGTGTGTGTGTGTGTGTGTGTGTGTGTGTAAGTCAAGATTCCGTGTGCTACGCGTCAGTTCTACTTGAGACGAGTGCCAGGCAGTGTGTGCAGGTTGTCTCATAAAATTATCTGCATTATGATATTATCAGCCTCCGTTTTCTCTGCCTGCGTCTTTTCTTTCCTTCACATTTCCCCTCTGTGGTCTGCCAGGACAGAGTCACGTCAAACCTCTCCGCCTTTCATCTCATCATTGTTTACTTGCTCTGCACCTCCTGGCGATGTAGTTTGAATAAGTGAGACTGTCATTTGACGCATCAATCAATTATGTTTTACTGAAAATTTCTCAAAGGGATTATAATATATTTTCAAAATTCTTCATCGGTGCCTCTCCCGGGTGCCGCCAGAAGGAGCAGAATCAGGCTGCTGCACCTGGTACAAGCTGCATAGAAGAAAGATTAGAGAGACGACGCTGATTCTCAGTGTATAATGGTTTCAGTACGAGTATACACTCCAATATAGTAGCTTAGAACCACACACAAGAAAAGAGTCCGAGTGAGTAGTTCCAGCAGATGCCAATAGAACCATCCAACATGCATACATATACCTGTGTTTCTCCCAACAGTTCTATTAGCGCACCTAAAGTTCTACAACACGGAAGTACAAACAAGAGTCCCTTCAGCGTGCGTCTGCTCAAACGAGCTGGAAAGGCGATTTCTCACATCATTCAGAAGAGCCAACAAAACACGGAGTTCTGGATTATAGACAAGGCTTTCGAGTCATTTAGAGGCGATCCTTCCTGGTTTAAGGGTGTAGCCTGCGATGTAGCCATTCATATTAGGCGCTGTCTTCTGCTTTTTGCTGCTACACTGAAGTGCGAGCTTTATCTTGTGCTCCCTCCAATGGAAGCATTTATTTTTGCTTGGACTGGTCGTGCTAGGTTACCGTACTTACTCCAATAATCGACAATGCGTAATACACACAGAGTATCCGAAATAGGAAAACAGAGGAAGAAAGAAACAATTGGAATGTCGTGCTGCAGACAAACGGATGATCCCAGGCAACATGATTCAGTTACGGCGTCCGGCACAACGCATCATATATCAGAGCTGGGACAGCGCCGGGAGGAACCTGTCCCCAAAATTTGGCGCTTCGTCCTCAGCATCGCTCGGTAAAACACCTGAGGCGTAGAAACCTTCATTTCGTTCGATTAAAGTAAAGCAGGCACGTGAAACATCGGAAGCGCCGCCGATGCCGCACATTGACGACAGTAGTCTCCAACAGCGGCACAAAACGCACGGCGCTGTGCATCAAGATCATTTCTCGAGAGTCTTAGACATCTCTTCGCAAAAGACGACGGCTCGCTTAGACACTGCCGCACGGCTGGACGACTGGGAGAAGTTCCCTTTTGAACGTGGCCCCGGTTGGAGCTGCGACGGCGCGGCAAGTCTCAGTGTACTACCTCGTATGGGCCTTATCTGAAAATCATCCGTTTGAAAAGAAAAGGAGTATGGTTGGAATGGTAGCAGCAGTCGAATTTTATGGTGAAAGCTTCATGTGGTGCGGAAGGCAAGAAATTTCAAGAATAGCTTCGTGAATTCGTTCTGTCTCTTCCTTTCCTGCGTTTACATTTAAGCGCGAATTTCGAAAAGTGGGTACCCACTTGATCTATAGGAGAGTGTATAGCGTAGGTAACACTATAAATTTAATATAGTAGGCACTAAACAAAGCTTCTAAAATGCCGACCAAGGTGTACCCTTCAATTATGCTCTGGCCTCAGCCGCTGTCAAATGTTACAAAGTCTGCCCTATAAAACCAATTTTTCTAAAATAAAACATTTAGTTTTGTGTCCCGGCAGGTAGTTACCGTGGGGTTTGCCTCAGGTGTACGCATCGAATGACAGCAGTATTTTCATCTCTGAGCAGCTCATGTAACTGTTTTAGTTGGGGGAATATCGACACAAAATCTCATCGAAGTTTGTATTCTTCACTCTTAGAAAAACACGTCTAGTGCTAATAAACAACGGCACACGTCGTGCGGAATGACACTGGTGCTCACGCTCAAGGCGTCACCCGCGTTATGAACTTGACACCATGTCCGACACTCAGTAACGAGCAGCTTCCAAAGCAGACCCAATTACGCACGAGTGAAATGTTATACCGACAAATACCCAAAAACACACGAGTGAAATGTTGCACCGACAAAGATTAGGAGGTAAGCTGGAAAAAATTCGCAGAGAATTCACATGGCGTGCGATATCATCATCATCATCATAATAATAACATCATCATCATCATCAGAAAAACTACGCCCACTGCAGGCTAACGGTCTCACCCATGTCTCCCGAATTACTCCTCTCCTTTGCCAGCTCCGGCCTCCGTATACCCGGAAACTTTTTAACCTACTTCCGCAAACCTAGCTTTCAGCCGCGCCCGGCTACGCTTGCCTTTACTTTAAATCCACTCCGTTACCATTAACGACCAGCAGTTATCTTGCCTTCACATTGCATGCCCTCTCAAAGCCCATTTATTCTGCTGGATTTCGACTAAGATGTCGTCAACCCTAGTATGGTCCCTGACCCACTCTAGCTGTCTCCAGTCTCTTACCGTTACACTAGCCATTTTGCTTTCCATAGCTCGCGGCGTTGTTCTTAAGCTGAACCCTTTAAATTAGCCTCCACATTTCTGCCCTACAGGTGAGTAGCGGAGAATACAGTTGCATGCTTCTCTCTTTGCGGGTATTGATAAGCTGTCATTCGTGATCTCAGACAACCTGGCATATCCGCTCCACCCCATTCTTATTCTTCTAGTTAGTTCCCTCTCACGATTGGGATGAGGGGTCACTACCTGCCCTAAGTAGACTTAACTATTCCCTTACCACTTCTAGCACCCCGCTACCAACTGTGAACTAATATTCCGTTGCGAGACTGTTAAGCATTGTTATGATTTTCTGCATGTTAATCTTTAGACCAAACGTTCTGCTCTGCTCTCTAATTCATTGGTCATTTTTTGTAGTTTGTCTCATGAGTGACTTATGCAGGCAATGTCACCAATGATTCGCAGATTAATTGGGTATTCTCTATTAAATCTTGTTCCCTACTGTTCCCAACCCAGGCCTTGGATTACCTCCTGAAACAGGTTGTGAATAGCATTGGCGAGATCGCGTCTTCCTGCCTCACATTAATCCTTACTGTAATTTTATTGCTGACTTTATGGTGGAAAATGGTAGCCGTTCTGTCGTTATAGATATCTTCCAGATTTATCACATAAGATTCTTGTGCACCCCAATTCCACTATGCCTGCATAGCTGCTGAGGTTTCTGTTGGGTCAAATGCTTTCTCCTTATCCATTAATGCTAAATGTAAGGGTCGGTTATATTCCGCCTATTTCTCTGTCACCTTATTGATAGCATGAGTATGGTCTATTGTCGAAAATTATAAGAAAAGCCACCCTGGTGATTGGGTTCATTGAAGTCTAAGGTTGTCCTGACTCTACTGGCGATTACCTTAGTAAATACCTTTTAGGCAACGGACAGCAAGCTGACCAGTCTGTAATTTTTGAAGCACTTCATGTCTCCTTTCTTCTGCATAAAAATAATGGTAGCGTTCCTCCACGTATCTAGTACGCTCGAATTCGTAAGTCATTGCGTATACAGGGTGGCTAGTTTTTCTAGCACAATTTCCTTTTACAGATCTTCTCTTACCTGATCTTGACCAGCTGCTATCCCCTGTTGCATTGCTGCTAAGGCTTTCTTTAATTCCTCTTCGTTCTTCGCGGGATGGCCCCTTGCTGAGCGCTACTGCCTCTATAACTGGCGTTCTGACTACATTGGCTACTGTACAGATTTGTGCACAACTCTTCGTCTACTTTAACTATCGCATCCATTATGTTAATGGCATTGCCCTCATTGTCTTTTATCGCATAGATCTTGTTTTTACCTAGCCATAGCTTCCCCTTCGCCGCTTTTAGGGTAGCCCAATTGTTTAGACCACGCTCGGGTTCTTCATATTAAACTTCACTCTGTCGTCTGCATTCCTCTTATTTATTAAATTTATAGCTCTGCCAGTTCTATTCTCTCTGTTGGGTTAGACGCTTTCACATTTTTGCGTTTTTTAAAGATATCTTTCGTCTCCTGAGAAGCCTGCCGATATCCTGCTCAACCATCTAACCGTCTACTTCTGCACTGAAATCCTTAATGATAGCTGGCAGATTATCGTCCACTGTTTAAAGAATAAGATAGCCCTCCTCAGCTAAAGCTGAATATCTGCTCTGCGGCGATATGCCAAATTTCTTTGCTTTCCATCTTGCCGCTAACCCGTTAATCGGCTTCCGCTTCACTAATTTCTTTTGTTCCCGCTTCAAATTTGAGCTAATTCGAAACCTTAGCACTCTGCGGTTGCTACAACACACTTTTCTGAGGACATCTGCATTGTGCACAATTCCAGGATGAGCGCAAAGTATGAAGTCTATGTCATTTTTAGTCTCAGCAGTGGGCTCTTGACGTTTATTTCCTGTTTTCTACTTTGTACAAGGTATTGATGATCCATGGATTATTTTTCTCTGCGGACTAATAACTCGATACTGCTATTCCTAGAGCCGATGCCGTGGTCACCTACCACCTGGTCTCCGGCCTGCTTCTTGCCTACCTTCGCGTTGAAGTTCGCCATCACTACAGTGTACTGTTACTTCACTTTGTTCATTGCAAATTTCACGTCTTCATAGAAGCTTTCAACGATCTTCACGGCTGGATGTAGGCGCGTATGCATGCACCGCCTTCAGCATGCGCCTCTTATTAAGCCTAAATTACGATAGCTGCCACCCTCCCGTTAATACTATGCAACTCATTTATGCTGAAAATTGAAAACCGAAATATATTTCTCTCGCAGAATCTACCCTTAAAAGGGACACAACAAAAAAAGCTGCAGTATGCAGCTTGGAGGCCATTGTGCCTCCAAGTTGAATTCTGAAGTAGAGAAATCTAAACCTAGTTCTCGTTTGTCCGCTAATCCATGATAGCTCAGTACAGCCGGCGAAATCTTGAGCTGGCGTGCTTGACGGTCGCGTTTTTCGTGCTCCTGCAGCTCACCACGGTGCAAACTTGCGTAAATATGTACTCTAAGCAAAGGCTCATCAAGCACGTTCTTAGTATTGAGCTTTCCGCAAGGTTGTTCAGTCGCAGACCGCAGGAGCGCAAAAAAAGCGGCCGTCGCGCACCCCAGCTAAAGATTTGGCAGGCTGTACGTGCCCTTCCCTTAGCACCTGCATACGCCTCATCTGTCCTAACCTCACTTAGCCATATCACAGTCCATTTAATAACCGATAGTAACAGTACTGATAGGTTAGGCTCACTGGATAAGGTACTAGGATTAAACGTTGTCAAGATCAGTTACAAATGGCGGCCTGTCCAGAGCCAGAGATTCTCAGCACCCTCTGCTTCGTCACAGTTCTGGTCGCCGCCTTACTCAGTTCTTCCGTAGCTGCTGGGGACTGAGGGCCGAGGCTTAATTGGTTTCTTCATAGGAAATTGTGGCCGAGTTCTACACCAGGGTAGCCAAATCATGCTCTGGTAAGGGAGTGTGTTGTCGGCTCTGTGTTATCGGTCGCACCCCAGGCGTGGTTGCGCATCACTATCGACACCATGAGTTTTTTTTTTTTTTAACCCGGTAGAGACTTGAGCGGCATCAGGATTCGAACCCCGGTTATTTTGCACACTCGGCGGATGCTGTTCCTCCACAGCATTGCTGAAGCTGAAGCGTACAATGTCACGCTAAGATAAGAGGAGGCCTCCTCCTTCACCACTGCTGTGTAGCACGAACTCACACAATAACTGTGGTCTCGCCCTTATGAAAATGTAGGAACCAGATGAAACTGATTTAGAGGTAAAAGTGGCTTATAGGTCACTAGTGAAATCATAGCAAAATTTAAATAAGCGGTAAGAAAGTGCAAGCTGACACTTCTCGCCCTCCGGCCTTGTAAATACACTGAGGACGTAAAGGTACCTCCAACTGTTTGGTAATTGGTAGCGCACTCCTCTTTGGCACGCTTGAGCCACCGAGATCAACGCCAAGGATTTTCGACAGACAGGCGAGCCGCCGTTGCTGTTTCCTTTCCTAGTTCTTGAAACTACCTCAGGAGCTGTATGCAGGCACCGGTTAGATGCGGACGCAGTGTGCGTGTGCTGTTGAGCGGTACTCACGCTGTCGCAACGCAGTGCAGCAGCAGCAGCAGCCCCGCAAAGGCCCGTCCTAGGACCACCGCCATCGAGTGCGCTCTCCAGACCGGTGCAGCTCCAGCAGCGTGGTGGTGGTGGTCGGCCACGCCAAGGCCACCATGAGCAGGGGGGCCACCACCCACACGCCAATTTGAACGGCCTAAAAGCATGGTTTAGGCTCGGAAAGAGCTCTGGGCCATATTTTGGTGATGGGCTGCAACAGAAACGTTTAGACGATTTGTATAGCAGCATCTAGAACGAATACCTTAACGGACAACTTAACATAGGCGAACAGCACCCGCGTCCTATTACAGAATCCGTAGCTTATAGACGGGAAACCTGTGGTTGTCGTTGGTTTTCTGATTTATGCAACAGGTACTTCACAATAAAGTGGAATTCTGGAGGAAGGAAGGTCAGTTAATGGTCCTTGTAAATCATTGCGTACGCGCCCCTTTCACTGCGATGGCGTTAAAGAGCCCGTGTCGCAGAATGGCCGGCGTCGTCGTTGCCCTCCGTTCTTTTTCTCGGCGTCTATTCTCGGCATCGTTGACCGCGAGCGAAAAATCTACAAAAAATCCCCTGAGAGGCAACCTACGTGGCAGGTGGTAAGCTGGGTCGCGCGATATTGCGGCTTTATCAGAACGTGCCCGCTGGACTGTGAGAAAATCATCGAGCAAGGTTCCTCAAAAGAGTAACTTTTGTAGCGTGAACCTCAGCTTTGGCATCTCATGCCAACGAAGGGCACAGTGGCGCGCCGCTTCTCTACTGGACCACTGCGCGATAAGTGGTATGAGGACTTAGGGGATCAATGAATGTCAGGTAGAGGATGAACAATTCCGCATATATGGGTATGAACTCATTAACGCTACCATGTCATACTCTTGAGGCGCAGCTTATGTGTACCCTTCAATTTCTTTAGTTCACTAGCACTGTTAGGCACATGTTCCGATTCATAGCATGCGTACATACTACATACAATACGTTCGGTCGAGATGAAAAAAAGATTAGCACAATGACAACACCGGAGCGACAAAACTCGCACCATGCGGCTGGCACAACGCTGTGCTTCGCGAGCACGAACTGCACTTTTGTAATCGGTGTGTTCATAACCACCGCGCCGAGCGCTGCTCTCTGCCGCTCCGGTGACACATGATAGTGGTTATATTTTTTCGTCTTGACTCTGCATACTTACGTCGCTGTATCCTGCTTTGTAGTACGCGGCCCACCTTCCCACTGTCCTGCAGGTGTGTACACCTCGCAAGCCTTCACCTGAGTGAAGGCCTATGTGAAGGCCTTGAAGGTAAATATCTTCCAGGCAAACGCCTTCTGGTCAAATGCATTTAGATTGTAAGGACATTAAGTACATGCTCTAACTAGCGTTAGACTACACGATGTTCTGCCTTTAGCCATCATAAACAGTATGCCATTTTTGTGTGTCAAACTGCCACTTCAAGGGAAAAAATGCACCTTAACATCTGGGACCGCGACTCCTCTGCGCTTCCTGGACATTATCAGATATGTGGTGTTTACGCTGGCTCAGACCGACATCAAAAAATTGGCGGTGGCTTAGCTCTGGTTAAGCCTGGATATACAAGCGAAAAGCTGCAGTTATGCTTTATTTGACGTCATGGCTGTCGCAGTTCGTGCACAATGCACTGGGAGCTCCACGATAACGGTGCAGGCAAGCGCGTTATTAGCCCTCCTTCCGCATTCCTAGCAACTTTGGTAAACACGCGGCTACAACGAAAGCGCAAATGGTGGCGAGGAGGCGAGCGCGCAGTAGCCAACTCCCTAGCTACACTTCTGGGTCTTCTTTTCGTCCTTCCATGGCGAATGTCGGCGCCTCTTCTACGGCCGCCGCCGCCGCTCACGCGTTCTCGCAACGCCTTGCGAAAGAACCTTCTCCTCTTGGGACGGTCGCGGCGACCGCGCGGCAGCGGCGAGCGGTAAACCGGTGGCGAGGAGGCGAAACACTTGTTGTTGGGCTAGTTGGCATTACATACTTCTGAAGGAACCAGCACAAAACACAACGGACAAGAAAAAGGCGGAACACGACAGACAGGAGCGCTGATGTCCGTCGTGTTCCGCCTTTTTCTTCTCCGTTGTGTTTTGTGCGCTGGTTCCTTCAGAGGAGAAGTGGCGACGTAGCGCGCGCCGCGGCAGCGCCAAGGGGTGGCTCACGCGAAGCGCGGTGTTGACGAGCCTAGTGAAGCTTTTCGCTTCAAAATGCCTCACCGTGACGGTCACTGGGAGGTCGGCTAACGGCTCTGCATGGATGGGTCCAGTTGCGGGCTGATATTCCTCATGGCAACCGCGGTCCTCGGCCTGGAGCGGGGTGGTGCTGCCCATCGCCAGCGCCGAGTGCCCCGTGTCTGCGGTGGCTAATCCGGGCAGAGGACAGGAGTTGGGTGAGCTGGGAGACCTGCAACCGCCAAGATGAAGACTGAGCGCTGGTCGTGGTGTCACCGCCTCTCCCGTTGCAGAGGCCGACTTCTCGTTCATGAACGGCCAGGATACTATGTCGTACTCAGGAGACTTGTCAGCCGCGCGAAGTCTGTGAGCCATGGGCTGATCAAACGCCGGTAGGGAGAGGTGTACAACCTGGCCGCGTCCCATCTACGAAAGAACCTCTGACCAGAGTCGAAGAGCTGGAACAGGAGCGCGGGTGTTGTTGTTGTTGTCCTCTAGATAATGGCGCGTACTCACTGCGGGGCAACGATGATGATGATGACGATGATGTCCTCGGGCACGCCACGAGGTTATCTTCTTTGCCTTCTGCTCCGTGTTCTTTACGGCGCGTGTGCAACAGTAGGTGCTGGGAACCACTGGTACGTGCAGGCAAATGCAAGAAAATTCAAAACCCTCAAACTTGGGTAGAAAAAAATTGGAGGAGAAAAAAAGGTAGGTGTGTCGCAAATGCTTAATTAAAACCCAGATATAATCAGAACACGTTAATAATTTCATGTCTGATTGAAACACGTCTTTTATTCAAAGCCCGTACGTGCACATCGCTGACACATCTGTGCAGGCATGTCGCCTCACAGTTGTAAAGACGACCGAGTCGAATTCTCACACTTCGCACAGTGAACTCATCAATATCAGCCTCTAATAGGCCGCGAAAGCGCATTTAGGTTGCAAAGGAAATTAATGTATGCAATGTCAATTTCTTGCGTGTAAAAAAAATGGCTGAGGCTTAACTTGGTTAAGCCTGGAGAATGCGAAGCATCATCGTGTCGCGTAATTTGAAGGCGCACAACCATAGCGACGGCGCGAGGTGGGCCCCCGTTTCTCCACTGTCGTGACGTCATCGTGTCACGTGGTGTGACGTCATGTATCAAGTGATTTGGAAGCGCACAACCACAGCGACGGCGAGAGGTGGGCCCCCGTTTCTCCACTGTCGTGACGTCATCGTGTCACGTGGTGTGGCGTCATGTATCACGTGATTTGGAGGCGCACAACCACAGCGACGGCGCGAGGTGGGCCCCGTTTCTCTACTGTCGTGACGTCATCGTGTCACGTGGTGTGACGTCATGTATCACGTGATTTGGAGGCGCATAACCACGGTGAAGGGCTGAAGTGGTAGCTAAAGTAGTATGGTGCGCATAAAAATTGGAGGAGTAAATTTGCTATGCCACCGAATTACAACATTAGTGCCGGTTCTCAACGCACAAGTTTGAAAAACTTGTAAATTTGCTCCAACTCTGTAAAAGATACTAGCAAATCAAAGTAGTAAAAAGCGTCGCAGTACAAAAAAAGACATCAATCAAAATTTTATACATAACAAGAGAAACAGGTGTTCTCATTGTTTTAAAATGACACGAGGAAATATGAAGCTGTTTCTTTCCCTGCACATCTGCAGAAAACGATTACAACGCCAGCAAGATGCTTTCTGAGCTACTACGTAATGAAGCATCGAAGAAAGCCGGCCCTCACAGAAAATTGACCGCTCTTTGGGATGCGAAAAAAAGGCTCACATAAATATATACGTGCTAATTTTTTCCAAGCTAGGAAAAGAGATCTGAACAAGTTGCATTTCTTCATTATGAATAACACCTCGTACCAAAGACGAACGCGGAGGTGAGCACACAGCCAAGTGGTGCTGTTATTTGAGGACTATAATGATCAGCGCTTTTTCAGTATTACCCTCGGTTTTCCTTGCCACATCGGGCTTCCGAGCAGTGATAGCCACCACTGGCAATCGTCACTTCACTGCCGCATTTAGAGCGGTGAAAAATAGTGTAATGCATCTGAGTAGAGCTGGGAACGGGCAGAAGACGTTTTACAGATCAGAGCACATTTTGCACGACGACAAACATAAGGGTCACGACACACAACGTAGCACACGTTTCAATCGCTTCCCCTTCGTGCGTCGAACCTATTCAGGCGCAGTACTGAAGAGACGAACCTTCATGATTCAGTAACTGTAACTTTGCCCTTCTCACACCCTCTGAGTAGCGGAGTTAGGCGACGCAAACCAGAGCAGCGTTATTGGCTCGCGACCGCAAGAAGTTAATATCGTAGCGGTAACCGGCACCGCTTGCTCATAGCTTTCAAATCACAGAGAACAACTTGTGACATGCAGTGTATATTCATTAATCCCACCGCAACAGAAAGAATGCCAAATTCTTGCCCTGTACTTATATCAATCACGGCTGCCCGCTTCTCCAGATGTCTCGGGAGTTAGTCCTTCGCAGGAACCGCCATCCGAGCTGCAGCCCGCTGCAGCCGCATTAACGGCTTCAAGGATACATCCGAGGCCTACGCTAGGGCCGAACACCCAAGATACTGGACTGCCGCACGAGAGAGGAAGTCGCTGTGTCTGTAGAGAGATGACCACCTCGTGGCAGTGGCGGTAGCCAACGGCAAAGCTTTGACACTGAATAGATGCTACCGCTTGAAAGCAGCAACATGGGATCAGAAGGAAACACTTTCAATGAACTACGAGGAAGGTGAACTTCTCACAGAGAGCAGTCCGGAACTTCGCACCGTGGTTCTTCGGACATAGTAGATGACCTTAACAATCGCCCTAGACAAAATAACTTGATAGTTAAGGGCTTACCAGAACTACAAAGTGAAAAAGACACGGAAACAATGGCAAGGAATCTGTCTGCAGCCGCTTGAAGTTGGAAACGGGATAAATTGAATGCGATCATGTCATTGGCAGGCTCAAGTCTGATTGCATCCGCCAATAGTAATTAAGTTGTTCAACTAAAAAAGCAAAACTACCATCTCAAAAAGTGCACCAAATTGAAGGACGTAACTTCTCCTAAAGTATGCATTGACGAAGTTTATTCACAGAATCTGCAAGTGGCTTTGCGAATTCGCGAAGCGTAATGAAGCCAACGCAAATTTAGGCTTTCACATGATAAGCTGGGCATAAGAGATAGAATTTGCAGCTTTGGCGAGATTCGTGACCGTGTTGCGCAGTAAAACCGAGTGCAGCCCATTTTCAGCAAGAATCACCAGAAGCCTTTTCAGAAACAAGACAATTTAAACCTTGAAGGAATCATATCCTTAGCGGTAAGGAACAGACACCACACCAAGACACACACACACAGGACTTGGTGTCTTGATGTTCTGTCTATTTCTTACCGCTAAGAGTATGATTCCTTGAAGTCGTTACCAACTAGCCCAACTTAATGTTTTAACAATTTAAACCATTTGGCCTATATCATTCATTGTTGCTAACTTGCATACTTTGCTACCTATGCAAGGAAACTTGCTTTCCATAATTGACACGTGTTAGGGAGACGCTATTATGGGAAGAGAAACATGGCTGAACCCAAGTATCTGGGACGCTGGGCTAGTTTTTTCAAGATGAATTTGCGGTTTGTGGAAAACCGGTCTTGATGCAGAGGAGGACGCGTTTTTATTGCCGTTAAGGACACAACTAGTTCTTTTCTCTTACTTGTCGATTCCACACTTAAAATGCTCTGGGTAAGAATGGGCATAGGATGTATGATGAATTTTTATGGCGCAAAGGCATCTGTGCCCAAAGAGCGCCAAGCTACGAGGTATTTTCGCCTTCTCAAGATGGCGTCAGACCCATTTCCCAACCCCACCCGAAGTCTAAAGGCAGGTGATTTTGTGCTCCTGAAAGAATCTATTCAGCCAAAACAGCTCTCGAAGATGGCAATATTTGACGCGACTTTTCCCGGCCGTGACGGGCGTGTTAGGTCATGCACCGTGCGACTTCTCTAAGGAGAAAACACTGCGTCGTCCGATTCGACTGCTCTATGCGATAGAGCTTGTGAAGTGAGTGCGTCTGTGAATTGTCAGTGCCATTTCAGTCAGGAATGTGTTGCGAATGTTGTGTTTCGTAGAACGACAGCTTTCTGTGCGTCGACCTCAAAGACCAAATCTCCTCTTTTGCGGAAATGTTTGGACTTATTTTCGACCGTATGTGCCCTTCGAAGAGTGTACCCTCGTTCCACTGCGCCATGTCAATCGCCTCTCCCTGGACAACATCGCTCAATTCTGAAGCCCTGGAGTGGCGAGAAGGGAGGTATCTGGCGGCTGAGATGGGGGAGCGACGACGCAACTACAAAAACGTAAGTTGCAAAACGAACCTTGTACTCAACGCAACTCTTTGTAAGCTCTATTTTAACCACCATTAAATTCAGTTTTTCTTTGTTCACCGGTTGCGTATTCTTCGCCAAACGTCAGCGTATTCACAACAAGCAGTGCGCCATCATCGACATAGATGTGGTGCATAGTGTGGGCGGCTGTATTGGCTGCAGCCCCATCATTTTCATCCGGTTGCACATAAAGTTGCGTCCCGTCCCTTCTTGGTAGAGTTTACCGCCACGTTGTTCGTGTGAGCGTGGTCATAACAAGGCATTCAGGACAGCGCCCAGCAAGTGCTACTTAGCCTAACCACCTGCCACTTTCTACTCGGCAGACATCCGTGGATTCACTTTCGGTCTCACGCCATGGATAATGTCAACGCACTGTTTTTGAATGTTCAAAGCCACGCGCCATGTGGTGCCGTTCAAGCGAACTTGCAGCGCTGGTCGAGAATTAATGGGAATGTTACGTTGAGCGTCGCGAGCTCAGGGTATTGTAGCGCGAGCGCATGAGTCGTTGCCAGAAGTGGATCCCGTTTACTTTAAGCGCATAGCTGCTTTCGTTCTGACCGTCGCTTTATTTCTCGTAACATTTAATGCGAAAGCATTACTTGTCCTAATGGAAGAAAATCCGGCGGCGCGCGCGCGTGTGTGCGTGTGCGTGCATGCGTGTGTGCGTGTGCGTGTGCGTGTGCGTGCGTGCGTGTGTGTGTGTGTGTGTGTGTGTGTGTGTGTGTGTGTGTGTGTGTGCGTGTGTGTGTGCGTGTGTGTGTGTGTGTGTGTGTGTGTGTGTGTGTGTCGCAGAAGGTACATAACATTAAAGTGATGGCAAGAAAAATAGGGTGATGTCACCAAGCGTTCCTATGACGAACACAGAAAGCCGAACACCGTCTCTTCAGAGGGCCCTATAGATGTCGTTCCTCTGTGCATACTCACCACTGGCCGACCTACATGTGGCGTCAGTTTCTCTGACACAGCCATCAATGTTTTGATGCAACCGTTTGTCGTATAGCATTCCGGGTGGCGTTATACGATTTCTAGTTGCACATAGCTTACATATGCCGCTCAAGCTGGAGGCTACCTTGCGACATGGATACGAATCAGACACATATGCATCTTCAATGTATGCCTTCTCATACTTCCATATCCAAATTTTGATGCAACCGTTCGTCGTCCAGCGCTCCGGATGATTTCATACGAGTGTGTGAGTGTGTGCGCCTCATAGACAACCGAACGTCTACGTCTTGCGTCGAAGACATGTGAACGGGGCCAACCTCGTCGCCACGCAGCGAAACGGTGCGAATGTTTGCAGCCTGGTGCGCAATCAATAAATTGAATAAAGTAACCTTAATGAAGCAGCCCACCTAACGCCTAATAAATGCGCCCTATGACAGTAATGCTTTACTATTCACGGCCTTTAGAAGTCTTAGGTCTCTGCCGAACTTTTTTATTGTCGCATTGTTACTTAATGCTACCGATAATATAGTACATATAAACACAGGGATTTCAACGGTTCGCCAACGAAGCAGCATATCGTGCTTGTTTCGGAAGTACTAGGGTTATGCAAGAAGCTCATTGCACGCGTCAATGTCCGGCATTAGTTAATCATAAGTACCTACATTGCGAATAAGCTAAAATATTTACAGAACACGGCTTATTGCTGCAAATGCAAGCAGACATGCGTTGTAAATGCTTGTCGTGTTCTTTGTAATGAATGCAGCGTGATAATGCTGACAATCTGAAAAAGTACATAACCTCCATTTCTCAAAATAGCCTTCTTTTTTTTCAGAATTTTCGCCGGTGTTTTTCTTTTACTACGGCACAACAAAAAAAATTTTAATTGTATTTTATTGCCGATTACGCAAAGAATTTCGAAAAAGCAGGAGCAAGAATAATGTTGCTCATAATAAACAAACTTCAGGAGCTCTCGGAACAGATGAACACTGGAACGGAAGCACCAAAATACCGGGTGTTTTTTTTAGAAGGTCAAAATTTTTAACACTGGGGCTATACTGAGGGCTACGGCGGACGCAAGGTAAGAGGCAAACTACTTCAATTAGTTCGCTGATTAACTGAATACGTTAATTAACTTTTATAATTTTTATTTTAGGAGACATGCTGTATTAGCAGAATTGGAGATCGTCTTCCAAACAGTCCAGCCAAAAAAAAAGTTTCATGAAAAAATTTTTTGAGCGCGTTATGAAGCGAGAAAAAGTCACCCTGGTAGGCAGCTTCACACTGTAACACAGCGTCTGTGAGCGCCTGTGACGTAGTCGCTCCGCCCTGCGCTTTGTGTCAAGAGCTCTCGGAAGAGATGAACACTCGAACGGAAGCACCAAAATATAGGCGACCTTCATGCGTCTGAGTCCAGAATTCTGGGATAAGGCGTCAAATTAATGCGTTGCTAATGGCTGGCCGAAGCCGACAGGTCGCTACTGAGGATACAGGGTGTTCGATGTTTACAGTTGGCTGGACCATTCGTGCCTGCTTGGAAGAAAGGATCCACAGTCAAAGACGCGCAATTGAACGGCAGGCCTTCGGACACCCTTCTAGATCTCTTGATCGTTGCGATGCTTTGGTTACGAAGTCCTTTTAAATTTACATCACCTTGAAAGTAGAGGTCTGCGCTTACAGCAGCTCAGGCTACTCTTTTTCGCGTCGGGGACGATCACACTGCAGTTGACACAGCATCACATCTACAAAATCCGGTATCTAACCCAGGCTAGAGAATTCATAGGCTAGATATGCTAGTAAGCTCGCAACAAACAACAGGCGTAACCTCATTAAAGTAAAAAATATACAACAAAACAAGAAAATGTAAAACACCGATACAATGAGCACATAATTCAATAGAAATGAAGGGAATGCCCAGCATTGGCTGTCAGACAACCATAACTGCCATCAACGAGCCGTGAAGGAAAAGCAAAGAAGATTATGGACCAGCAGTAGAGATTACTAGGTAGAGAACTCAACATCTAGGAATTCTTTCAGCGTTATAATTCTGATTTCTTGTCGAGCCCTCGTCTCCCATGAACATAACGGCTTTATAAGAATAAAAGGCCTCATAATAAGGGCGGCTAATGCTCTCTTCTAAGTCTGTACTAGAACGTCTGTGCAGATGGTTCGAAATGCAATGACAAATGAATAGCGTGAATATCAGCACTGCTTGTTGCTTTTTTGCGCCAATTTCTTTCTGTTGTGTGTACTAGTCTTTCATTCAGCTCTCAAGCAACAAATGCTGGGGGAGGTCAGTTTTCAAGCTGAGCTCCAACAGTATATAAATGAATTTCACTTGAGAATCAGATGTGTGTATCGTAAAGTTTCTGCAGGTTACCCCATGTGCAGCTTTAAAATTATCCTTCCGTCAGAAAGCTAGAGCGTAGGGCTCGACAGTATACATCATGGATAAGTTGTGCCGCTGCCTCCCAAAATTTTTAACACTGTCGAACTTGACGGTGGAATTGAAAGCATTTCACTGACACTCCGTGAATAGTCAGTAGTTTGGGCTGCGATTTCTGTCAGCGGAATTAGACGCAGATCATCCGGGGCTCCTATTGGGAGAGGCTTGGCTGGCCTGTAGTGGCGTCTAACGGAGAGGAAAAAGCATGTGCAGTTGGGATTAACTTTTTTTTTTCTCAGCCGTATTCCATCACATAGCGCACTGGCACACCGGGTATGCTATGTAGAAAATGGAGTTATTCGGAACGGACTCTGACATGAGCGATTTGGTTCCCGAGTACTACCACACCAGGAGGCCACTTTCGAGCTAGAAGGAGAGTTCGAATAGGAGTATCATGCAGGAGTCTATTTTTTTCTCTACATGGTGTGCTGCTTTTTTATTTTGCTTTTAAGCAAATATTTTCGGTGGAATTGTGCAATGCCTTCCTACTTTTCAAACCGTATGCCTCTGTGACTAAGCATGACGTAAGAAATTCCACCTCCAAGAGGGGAGAATTTTAACCCTCTTGCGTATAAACATAGATTTGCTTCTTATTTTTATTGCCAACTTTTACTTCTATATAAGAATATAAAGCATGACCTCTTATTGCCGAGCACGAAATACAGTGGTAAAAAAGCTGACGCTGTACATGTTTACGTCTAAACGCAAAAACTGCGACGTCTCTCTGTCTCTCTCTTTCTGTGTGTGTGTGTGTGTGTGTGTGTGTGTGTGTGTGTGTGTGTGTGTGTGTGTGTGTGTGTGTGTGTGTGTGTGTGTGTGTGTGTGTGTGTGTGTGTGTGTGTGTGTGTGTGTGTGTGTGTGTGCGTGCGCGTGCGCGTGCGCGTGCGCATGCGTGCGTGTGTGTGTGTGTGTGTGCGTGTGCGTGTGCGTGTGCGTGCGCGTGCGCGTGCGTGCGCGTGCGTGCGTGTGCGTGTGTGTGTGCGTGTGTGTGTCCGTGTGTGTGTGCGTGCGTGTGTGTGTGTGTGTGTGTGTGTGTGTGTGTGTGCGTGCGTGCGTGTGTGCGTGTGTGCGTGTGTGCGTGCGTGTGTGCGTGCGCGCGCGCCCCAGATTATCACTGGCCTGGATGACCAAATTCCTATTACCGCAAAATATCACGTGGCGTCTCCGTACCAGTCAGTAAATTTCGTGACAAGGGACATCGGCGGAACTTCGGTGTGACGACCAAGTTAGTGCTATCGCATTGAAATATGCAACTGGAACGTGAAACTCCACTCTATCGCAGGTACGGGGGGGCGTGTGCGTGCGTGCGTGTGTGTGTCCGCGTGGGTGCACATGCGTGTTCGTGTGCGTGTGCGTTTCTTTGCAGTTTGTATTTAAACTCCGCTATTAGTACTGCAAGCTGCAGTAGCAGGTTTCAGCTATTATATGACAGTGTCTAGGTTTGTATTTATCCTTTTTTTTCTGATTTCTGATTTTTCCTTTCGGGCGCTGTCTATACACTAGGTTGCTCACAACCCGGTGGGCAGGTTTCGATGACGTCACAGTTGGGAGAAACCACCTGCGCCGTATGCCATGCGTAAGTTTTGATATCCAGTCGTTGTCGGGCATAATTGCATGTTGGATATCTTCAACTACAATGCGGATTACTAAATGTTCGAAACTGCTTTCTACTAGGGCGTTGAATACCTTAAATTTTGTAATTTAATACTGAGCCGTATAGCAAAAAAAATTAAAGTTAATTTTTGGATATTTGTTCCAATACGCGTACACGCACAGCGCCGTCGTATATGCCATGTTTTTTTAAAAGACAAGTCGCTACAGAGTAAAAAGAAAACACTGGTAGGACCAAAGTAAAGCTGCAATTTCATCATTAGAATAATCGAGGTGACGCAAGGCTTCCTCCAACGTCACCTGTTGGATCACACCAATCCGGCGCTCTCAGTTACTGGAATAAGCAGAGGGGAGAAAATGCCTTATGTGCAGCGTCCCTCAGAGCCCCGGATTCGCTAATATTACTACAAGCTGGCTGGCGCGTAGATTCCTCTGACAAAATGTGGCAGCTCAAGCAGTGAAATCACATGATGTTGTAGACACGCAAACACAGTGCAAAAATACAACACCACTTCTTTTCTGAATGCTTTCACTGGAAAGTGCTCTACTGGAAAGGTCACGCACGCGCCTTCCTCGGCACTGCTCGTCCATACCGAGTGCTGAAATGGCAGAAACAGGGCCGTCGCTGCCTTTACTTGCCTGCGCTCTCTTAGACGCTTACAACGTCGGAGTAAAAAAAACGTTTTTAGACGCATGCAGCGCGTAGCAATTGCCTTTGTAAACCTCACAGCGAAGAAGTACAAGCCGATAAAATGAGAACAAAAATTCCTTTGAGGCACTTAGATATTTCAAGTGCGGGAAGGCGAAAGCCATTTGCGACTTATTGCACTCATTTGAATTTGGCCGCGCTTTAA
This sequence comes from Amblyomma mixtum, assembly GCF_055824585.1. NCBI lineage: Eukaryota > Metazoa > Arthropoda > Arachnida > Ixodida > Ixodidae > Amblyomma > Amblyomma mixtum. Next base: position 261,670,482 of record NC_143014.1, on the reverse strand, counting down.
TCCATTTCACGACAGAGGAACAAAGCGTGGCGAGAGGAAGCGGTGACTTCACGTTGCGCCTGCGCAGAAAGTCGGAAATTGTTGCTTGGCGGCGGATTACACTGCTTTAACGTTCATTCGTCGTACGAGACGTCATCATCCACTTTTCCTTGTTTTTGAGCAGTTTTTATCCAAATAATAGGTCTTTCGGCAATCTAAAGTACTAATTATGATTACACATTTTTCAATCTCATTTTTACGCAAATCGGGCCTTTTTCCGCCGAGTGTTAATAATTTTGTCTATGCTGTGACGACTCCCGGTGGATGTGACGTACCACAGTTCCCGCCGAAATATCGACGTCCGCGCTATATCGACGCATTTCGTTGTATTCTTTTTTTTTCGCTATCATTGACTACAATTAGTTAACTGACCTCTTCAGAGTCATCAAACTTGGCATCGGGGTTCCATTTTGTCCCCTCTATCTGATGCTACCTTTGGTTTTCTCCTATCCTGTATAGTTGCCGCTTTATTCGTGGAAGAAAGCGTTACACCGGACGTGACCTTGGCCGCGAGTGTGAGCCATAAATGGCGTTCGCTTTAAAAAAACATTAGAGGCAGGCATTTCGCACATTAGCGGCTGGCACACAAATGCATTCTACTTACCAGGATACTCCAACCGTCCATGATTCGGAGTATGGCCGCAGTTCGTGCATCATGCATGTTGAAATCCAGCCCTTGTGTCATCAGTTGGCGGCCTAGTATCGCGCAGGCAATGAGCGCCGTCACAACAGCTACTCCTGCGCTGCGGCGACGGCTAAGTGGTTATTGCGACTGGCTGCTTACCCGGAAGGCGCGAGCTCGATCCCTGCCGCGGCAGTGGAATTTCGATGGAAGTGAAATTCTAGATGCCCGTTTTCAGTTTGGTGTCAGAGCACGATTAGGAACGTCAGGCGGTCGAAATTTATGGAGCCTTTCACTACGCGCCTCTCATCGACGGTGTCGCTTTGGGACGTTAAAACCTCAACCATAAACCAACAGCTATTCTTGCACCATCCACGCGGAACGCCACGAATTTCATCTGACGTAAGCATCCTAACAAAATATCACAGCACAAAGCAAAGACCTTTCGAAAACAACTGCACCTGTCAGCTTCCAGCGCGCGCGAATCGAGTAAGACGGGAGGGTCGCCTGAGCTCTTTCTGCCTGAATTAAACTCCGCGTCTTCAGCTCAAGGCGGCGAGAGCATCGACAGATTAACGCGTGACGGGGAAAAAAGTTGCGTGAGTCTAAGCGTGCGTTTCACGTTCGTCATGCGTAGGCTGATGCTTCAAACTTGCAGGGAGCTTGAGCCGACCGCGAAGTCTCGTGCTCACGCTTCGAGAAACGACGCACAGGCGTATTTTCGCTCACGTGGTGCTCAAAACGGCATTCGCGCCTAAACATGCGCATCACACCATAAACTGGGCGCAAGGATGAATTTAAACGTGGCATTTTTTAGACTGTAAAGACAGATCTCTGCGTACGCTTCCCTCAGCTAAGCTAGACAAACTTCCCAACCAAAACTCGGCGCAGAAGCGGCGCCTCGTCTCTTGTGAAGCCGTTCTGAAGTAGCACGCTTCACGGAGCCGGGTATACAGGATTGCTTTTTAAAAGGCATGTGTACTGGGGGGGTGCATAGGAGGCTTGCCCATCGGCTGGTAGGATGAGTGGTATTAACAGAAGGCATTCCTCCCTTTCCTTGCTAAAGAATCAAGGGGCGCCGTCGCGTCGGTGCTTGGCTATTTCTTTGAAATCGGAGGCTCAAAGGGGGTTGTCTTTTCTCAAAAAAGGCTAAATGCATTCTCTGCGGATGTCATCTTGCATGGTGCTGGTCGTCCTTCGCTGTTCGCAACATCACTGCCTGCGTTGCCTGCATATACAGTTACCAATAAAATTGTTCCATAAAATTTCGCTCAGCAGCAGTTCTCGAAACATGGAAAGTATACCAGCGACCATATTCGGGTATTTTGAACGGCTTCCGCTCAGTCGCGTGTACGTTTCGTACAGGCAGTAAGAGACGGGGAAAAGGTTACGGTCGTCGTTGGCGCCATTCGGGAAAACGTTGCTTTTCAGAAAAAAAAAACACAATATTTTCTCATACCAGTAAGCTCCCATTAAGACGCCTAGAGTAACATTTGTGTCAGTGCTGAAAAAGCTGTAAGGCTATATATGAGTATGCTATATGCGAGTGATGTGCATCGGTGTGTGTGTATGAGACATGGACAGAGTTTGCAAAGTGTCAATTGGTTGCGGGGATACCCACGCACATAACTCCAACACAACAAAGATATCCACGCACATTGTGTGCGTTGATATCGTTGCTTGGCTCGTCCCATAAAATTCATTGCGTTGTGTCATTACCACCCCCTATTTTCTCTGCCTCCCTCTTTCATTTCCTTCACATTTCCCCTCTCTGGAGTAGCAGGCCGGCTCATGTCAGCCCTCTTCCCCTTTCCGCTCATGAATGTTCGCTTGCTGTTCACCTCCTGTCTATGTAGTTTAAATAACCGAGACTCTCATTTGACGCATCAATCAATTCTTTACTACTGAAAATTTCTCAAAGGACAATATTAGGGGTCAAAAATTCTTAATTAGGGAATCCCCCGAACGCCGCCAAGGCCACGAAGCAGCTGGCCGCTCCACATGGCCAAATCTGCATAGAAGTAAAATTAGAGATAACACTGATTGTGCAGAGTAGATTTGGTTCAGTAGAGTATACATTCCAATACAGTACCTCAAAACACCATACAAGAAACGGTTTCTAGTAAGTACTTCCAGCAGATGCCGATACAACTATTGGACTTATATCACACTTATCACACTAGTCACATTTATATCGCTCTTATAGTTCCAATAATGCAAGTAAATTTCCGCTGCAACACGCCAGTATAAACAAGAATCACTTCAGCGTAGGTGTGCTCAAACGAACTTCAAAGCGATTCAGAATAGCGACCAAACCGGTGTTCGTGACTATAGACAAGGCTGCCGAATTTTTGTGCATCCTTACAACCGATCCTTCATGACAGAAGGAGCTGGACTGCAATGTAGCCGTCCATAATAGGCGCTTTATATGCTTCTTGCTCAGTTACACGGAAGTGTGAGCTTTATCGTGCGTTCTGTTGCGACCCGGGTAGCATGGCCGGACCGGAGATGGGACGAGGAGGATGGGATACTGGGTTAGGAGGAAGGCAACGACAACTTTATGGAGTTATTTACATTATTTACAAAGAATGACTGAGAATGGGTCTCAGTGGAAGAGAACGTTTTCGTCAACCGGAATCGACGGGAGTTAGCAGGCTTCTCTGGGCCACACTCAGAGCCGAGTTAAATAGGGTTCCGATTCTCCAGATCTCTGGCTGGGGAATAAAGTTCGAAGAGCACTGTCCAATCGAATGGACCGAAGTGTACACTGGTGTTACCACCCACGGTAGGGGCGCTGCGGGATGTTCCGCTCTCTCGCAGCTCGGACGATGGGATGGGGGAGGTGCTGACTAATCCAACCCGGCTGGAAATTAATCCCCCGCAGTCTACCAGCAGGTGAACAAACGTGCTTCCCCGCCGGATGTCCAGAACACGAGCCCTCTGCAAGGACACAGCCGTCTCCAATTAACAGCCAGCGTGACTGTGCGTAGCACCCCTCTGTACTTCGGCGACCCGAGCGTATACACTCGGCCTGACTGGCGCCGCCACGTCGCCGCTGACTGTTTGCCGCTGTCAACGCCCCCTTAACCCCCCTTCGCATCTTCGGCCTTCGCCGCTGCTGCCGTGGTCACCTCCGCTCAAAGGAGTCCGCTGCCCTAATCCACTTTGGCTAGGAGGGGGTCATCACAAGCACCACACCGCACCGCCGCCGTCGCGAGGTTGTCGACCTTGTCGCCTGTTCACGGTTGCTGCTTTATCGCGCCCACGTGGCCAGAAGTACAATCACAACAGTTCTTTGCAATAGAATCCGGTAGTTTGCCCTGGTCTGGCCGTGCCAGGTTACCATATTTAGTGTAATATAGGTTGATGCGTTCTAGAAATAGAGGCCTCAAATTCGGAAGCTGTAATATAGGTTGATGCGTTGCTGAAATAGAGGCCTCAAATTCGGAAGCCAGAGAAAGACATAGAATTGCAATGTCGTGCCGGGGGCAAAAGGAGGATACAAGCCACCAGCATTCAGCTAAGGCGACCGGCACAACGTATAGTGTGTAAGAGCTGTGCAGCGCCATGCGTAAGTGGCCTCCAAAATTAGGCACTTCGTCCTGAGCAACAAGCGATAGGACATCCGACGTGTTAATCTATAATTTCGTTCGATTAAAGTAAAGCAAGCATGCAAAAATTCAGGGGAGCGCTTTGTTGACCTAAAGCGCGGAGAGGCGAAGGCCTTAAGCGCGGTGTTGCTGCTAGTGTCACTGATGTGTGGTTACGTCTGAGTGTGGAACGCGGTAGCGTCTTCCAAAGCTGCCAAGGAGCCCACAGAAGGCCATCGCCCGTTAGCCTCTACGCCTTGCTCGTCAATAAATTGGTTTTTGAGGAAAGGAAATGTATGTCTCGCATATCTCGGTGGACACTTGAACCTTGCCTTAAGGGAAGGGAGGAAGATGGGAGTGAACGAAGACACCGTATTCACAACACGCGCCTTTGTTCATTCCAAACCATCGAGCTGGCATGGCGGAGTGGTTACCGTGCTTGCCTCGCACTCCGGAGACCGTGGTTCGATTCCCGAACTCGACCAAATTGCTTCTCGGTTTTATTTATTTATCTGGCCTGACTAGAAAGCTTAATTATGCTAATTGGTGTTAAGTAAGCAATGAACTAAACTCAGTCTCACTTAGATGGAGCATCATTATACGATCCCTTTAATCCCTTTAATTGGTTGCATGGTTACTAGCCAAAGTACAATTGGCCCTGTTTGAAATTCGCGCATTCAGACGTCACGACCATTTCGACAAATTGAAAAGCATCACATTTCTGTCTACAACTGCTTACAACGATGAGGCGTTAAAGGCTTCCGCCTTAAAACGTCGGAAGCGTCGCGGTAAGGGCGAGCATCGACAATAGTAGTCGTGACGAGCAACACAACACGCATGGCGCTGCACCACGCAAAAAGGCGCTCCGATTGCTTTCCCCTTTTCCGCATACTTCGACGCCTCCTCCCAAACGACGACGGCTTGCTAAAGGGCTAGGAGAAGATTCATTTTTGCAACGTGCCCCGGTTTGGGCTGCGACGGCGCGGCGAGCTTCTGTGTTCATCTTCTCATGGGCCTCACCTGAAAATCTTTTTTTTTGCAAAAGAAGAGGAAATGGTGCCATCGCTTAATAATATTAGCAGGAGGCGAACTTTATTGCGAAGGCTCGAAGCGATGCGGAAGACGGGAACTCTCCCCAGGAGTGTCCTTCGTTTCGTTCTCTCCCTTAATTTTCTCCGCTTGCAGTTGCGTTTACACCATGGCTTGGCCATGATTAGCCTATTCGTCGAGGCTCGAATATGAAGAGCGCTAGAAAAGCGGTTGAAAGGGTTACTACACTGTTCACTAAGGAAAGGTTATAAAATGTTTACCAAAATTACCCTTATATAATTTTCTAGCCTCAGCCGCTGTCAAATGGCACGATTCTGCCTTATCCAGGCAGTTTTTTTCGGAAATAAAACACATAAGACGCTCTTTAATGTAGCTGCCATGGGTCATTCTTCATGTGTCCGCAGTGAAAGACCACAATATTTTCATTACTGGGCAGCTCATGCAACACTTTAAGGGGAGGAATAACGAGGCCCCAAAAGTCTCCGAAGTTTTTATTGTTTGCTCTTAGAAAAAATTGCCTACGATTACGTTGCTTCCTAATGCGAAATTTGAGCTAAGCTCATCAGCTATTTCAGCTTTTCAATAGACTGTGTCCCATATTCCTTCACACATATTCCTTCTAACACTGCACTAACAGCACTTGGTTGTCAGGAAGGAAGCTTTGTGGTCGAAGAACTAGATGGATATATGCTCGACTTGCTGCACCAATGCCTGGTTATCAAAGACGAGGTCTATGCAAGTATTTCGCGAGGTTGTCACAGCCGTGGGAAGCGTTACGAGCGAGAGGAACGGAATGTTCTCCCGCATATGTGGTAAGAAATTCCTGTTTGTCTTGATATCTGCATTAAAGTCCACACCCACCCTGCTACCCTGGCAGGTAGCGCTCGCCGTTGTCAGCGCTAACGCATACAGCCCACATCTCTCTCTCATCACCCCGCGTACCTATAAACGCGATTCAGGCATCCACTGACCCAGGGAGCCAGTTATGCGCACTTCCTTTCCTTAAAATGAACGGAGTGTAATACTTTGTCAATGACAACGCGAATGAACATAACGAACGCCGACGGCCTATGTCTGCAGCGCCGCGTTTCTGGCACAACGTTGTCAATGCCAACGCATGCAGCGCACATCTGTCACTACCGCCACGTAGATTAAAGCAAGATTGAGGTGTCCCGTGTTCCAACAGGGCAGTTATGCGCGTTCCCTCTGGTTCAGGTGTCCACCGAGTTCTCTGAGGCAGACAGTGCGCCATTTCCGTTCCTCAGAAACCAATGTAACAATCTTACCGTCTGCTTTTCAAGCTCCCGCTCCATTGGTTTCGCAGCTTAAAGCGCAACTAAGGTGTCCACTGCAGGTTACAGCGGACAACGGCGACGGCAACGGCAACGGCAACGGCGACGACGCGAAACACAGAAAACGGCGCCAAAGAGCTGCGCTCTAAAACGTGTCTAGTGAGACAAAAACACGACACACGTTGCCAGGTAGGGCACTGGTGCTGGTGCTCTAGGAGTCACCGACGTAATAACTTTGACACCAAGTGCGACGCTCAGTAACGAGCAGCTTCCAAAGGAGTCTCTATTACACATGAGTCAAACGAAAACATATTAGCAGTGGTGCGAGAAGATGGTAACAGCGAAAGTTGATAACCTGAAATTTAATAACGCCGATAACGCGGAAGTTGATAACGCTGAAAATTCACCTGAAATGCTTCGAACTACAGAGGAAAATTGCCATCATCTGCATCACTGCGCCCACTGCAGGCAAAAGCCTCTCTTAGGTCTCTCCAATGCCTGTCCTTTGCGACCTGCGGCAACCAAATCCCCGAAACATCATTCTCTCAACGACCCACCCAACTTTCCGCCACCCTCTGCTGCGCTTTCTTTATCTTGAAATCCACTCCGTTAACCGCAACGAGCAGCGTTTACTTGCCTTTGCATTAAATGCCATGCCTATGTCCACGTCTTCTTGATTTCGACTAGAACAACATTTACCCGTGTATAGGGCCCGCTGGTGTTGGTTTCAGGAGCGGGGAGGTGGGCAGTTTCCTGGAGAGGTGGGCATGCAGGTGCGCAGTCTGCCATTATCAGTGTAGAGTGTGATTTTACTTTGTTGATTGGAGATTCCATGCAGTCATACAAGTTTCAGTGACTTTGTATTCATGGCTATTTATAGGCGGATAGGCCTGCGCCAGCTTCAGCTTGTGCCTGTTATAAAGCCTAATTACGATAGCTGCCAGCCTTTCGATAATACAAAAGATCTCATGTATGTGGCAAGCTATATCCTGTTCATGAGGAATCCCACACCCAGTTCTAGTTTGTCCACTCATCCACAATCCAGAGCACCTGCCCACCCCTTAGTATGGTATACGCGTCATCTTTTCTAACTGCACTAAGTCCTGTGACATCATGTTTAATACTCGCTAGTTGCCCGAACAGCACTGCTACGCTAGCCTCACTGGATAAGGTTCTAGCATTTAACATTGCCAGGTTCAGATTCCGACGCCGGCCTGTCCGGAGCCCGAGATTCTTAACTCCCTCCGCTGCGTCACAAGTCTCAACACCGCCTTGGTCAGTTCCTCCGCAGCCGCTGGAAACTGAGGGCTGAGGGCGAGTTGGTTTCTTAATAGTAGGCAGTGGTCGAATACTACGCCCAGGTGGCCAAATCCTGCGCTCGTGAGGGAGTGCGGTTTCGACTCTCGTAGCTGAATAGAGGTCGCACCCAAGGCCTGATTACGCAATTCCAGCTACACACGGAGCTTTTTGTTGTTTTTTCTTCAAAATAGGTAGATACTTGCGTGCCACCGTCATTTTAACCACGGTGATCTTGCACTCTAGGTGGATTCTGTAACTTTGCGCCATTGCTGCAGCTGAAACAATGTGACGCCTCCACTTTTACCACTACTGTGTAGCAGGAGTTCGCATACGGCGCGCGCTGTTTCCGTCCGGTGTCGACCATGTGCAAATGTAAGGAGGAGCCCAAACTATTTTGGAGGTAAAAGTGGTTTCCATGTCACCAGCGAAATCATCGTAAAATTGAAATAACAGGTACGAAAGAGCATGCTAATACATTTCCACCCCAGAGCTTCAGTTAAATGTCCCTGTATGTGTTGGCTAATTGGTGGTGCAATTGAGACGCCCGAATCAACACGCCAAATCAAAACGTAGCCTAGACTGCGTGACGGCGAAAGCCACCATTGGTGCTGCCTTTCCTAGTTCTTGAAAGTACGCTAGGAGCTGTATGCAGCCAACTGTTAGATGCGGACGCAGCGTGGATGAGCGTGTTGAACAGTACTCACGCAGCCGCACCGTAGAGGCCGCAGCAGCTGCCCCCGCAAAGGCCCATCCTAAGACAAGCGCCGTCGAGTGCGCTCTCCAGACCGGTGCGCCTCCAGCAGCATTATGGAGGTGGTGGTCGACCACGGCAAGGCTATCTTAAGCCAGGTCACCACCACCCACCCCGCGATTCCAGCCGCCCAAAACCGTTTTTCGACTCCGGAAAATGCTGCGAGCCATATCTTGGTGATGGGCTGCAAAAAAAAGGATCATACAATTTCTATAACAACTTCTAGAACGAATACCTTAACGAGGCTACCTTGACATAAAGCCCCCGCATCCCATTACAGAATCCGTATGGTTTAGACAGAGAAACTTTGCGTATCGGCAGAGTTTTCTGATTTATAAGAGGTACTTCTCAATAACGTGCCATTCTTGGAACAGCAAAGTGAATTAAACACACTTGTATTTCCTATCCTACCCGCCAGGTTTAAAGCAATAGCGTTAAAGCGCCCGTGCCGCAGAGAAGCCGGCGTCTACATTGCCGCCCATTGTTGGCGTCGGAGTCTGTTGTCGGCATCGCTGTCCGCGAGCGAAAAATCCACAAAAATCCCCTGAGAGCCAACCTAGGTGCCAGGTGGGCCAGCTGGGGCACGCGATCTTCTGGCGTTATCACAACCTACCGCCGGATTGTTGGCAAATTGGTCCTGAGAGGTTGCTCGGAAAGAGCAATCGGTGTGGCACGATCCCTACCAGTGGCAGCACGTGCCATCGAAGGGTATTGGCGCGTCTCTTGACCGCTCGACCACTGCGCCAGAATTGATGTGAGGACTCCCAGGCACCTCTGAACTAGAGAGTGATCAATTCCGCATATATGGGCACCAATTCATTAACGCAATCGCGTCATTCTCTTAAGGCGGAGTTTCAGTGTCCCCTCTAATTTTAGTGCAGTAGCACTATTCGGCGCATGTTCAGATTTCAGGCATGCGTACTAACGTCCCTGAAGCTTGCTGTACGGCCGGTAGGTTGTGGGCAACCTGCCAGGTGTGCGCACCTAGCAGCTTCCACCTGAGTGCAGGCCTCGGGGAAGTCTTTCAAGGTAAATGCCTTCCAGGTGAAGGCCTTCAGGTAAATAGCCTTTGGCGCTTAAGGACCTTAAGTATTGACCTTAAATAGTTTGGTTTGGTTTGGTTTATGGGGTTTAACGTCCCAAAGCAACTGAGGCTATGAGAGACGCAGTAATGAAGGGCTCCGGAAATTTCGACCACCTGGGGATCTTTAACGTGCACTGACATCGCACAGAACACGGGCCTCTAGAATTTCTCCTCCAAAGAAATTCATCCGCCGCAGCCGGTATCGAACCCGCGTCATTCGGGTCAGCAGCCGAGCACCATAGCCACTGAGCCACCGCGGCGGCTCGACCTTAAATAGTGCTATGCTGCACGAAATTCCGCAATTAGCTGTGATAGACCGTCTGCAGTTTTTGTATTGTGCGAAACTTTCGCTTGAAGTTACAGAACGCGAACCCAGTGAGCTTGCTGCTGATGTTCAGATATGTGCCTGTGTCCCTGGTTGAGACCGAGTACGATGTCGTCCAAGGCGTCTATTCGGATAAAATCAGGAAATTTTTGAAAAGGCCTCACCGTGGCGGTCACTGGGAGGTCGGCTAACGGCTCTGCCGGGATGGGTCCAGTTGCGGGCGGATATTTCTCATGGGGTGCGCGGTCCTTGTCCTGGAGTGAGTCGGTGCAGCCCATCGCCAGCGCCGAGTGCCCCGTGTGCATGGTGGCTGATCCGTGCACAGGAAAGGCGTTGGGCAAGCTGGGAGGCAGGTGACTACCATGAAGGAGACGGCGCGGTAGTCGTGGTGTCGCCGCCCCTGCCGTCGCAGAGGCTGACTCCTTGTTAAGCAACGGCCAGGCAACCACACAGTCAGGAGCCTCTTCAGTGGTCCGAAGTCTGCGCGCCATTGGTTGTTCGAACGGTGTTACAGAGAAGCCTTCGACAAAAGAACCTCCGACCAGTCTCGGACAACTGGAAGAGGACAGTCGGTGCAACGAACGCCACGGGGGAATCTTCTTTGCCTTCTGCTACGTGTTCTTTACGGCGCGTGTGCAAGAGTGAATACTTTTTTTTAATGCGATGTTTATTGCCTCAGGGCATAAACGGCATGTAATGATAAATGAGGATGCACTGACATCGCACAGATCACGGGCCTCTAGAATTTCCACTAATGTTGTAATATGGTGGCGTAGCAGAATTAGTCCTGAAAATTTTTTTTTACACTGAGAAAGAAACCGCACACATATTTATAATGTTATTTATTTAGTTTTTCGCGGCGCATTAGGTGATTACTTTTCTGAATACACTGTGCGAAGTGTCTATCGAGTCTCAGCCACTGAACGTAAGTTAACAGATGACCAAGTTCAGGAGATGCTAAAGCGAGGCATAATTCGACTCTTCCAGTCCTTGGGCAGCTCCAGTTATGCCTTTTGGATTATGTAATGCACCTGCAACATTCGAGCGGTTCATGGATACAATCCTGCGTGGCCTCAAGTGGCAAATTTGTTTATGTTATTTGGACGACGTTGTAATTTTTGCAAAACGTTTAGTGAGCACAACAGCCGTTCACTGCTCGATTTCATTAGATGTGAGTGAATACTTGGAATACATGGCACGTCTAGGTAAATGCCAAAAATTTTAAATTCCTGAACCTAGGGCAGAAAAAAACGGAGGGAAAAGAAAAAGAAACTAGGTGCGTCGGAAATAAACTGAAGTAAGATCGGTGTTTAATCGGAATGCGTCCCTAATTTCATGACTGATAGAAACACGTCTTTTATGGAAAGACAGGACGTGCACATTGCTCGAAGCATCAGTGCGGGCATGTGGCCCCTCAGTTGTCACGACATTTCTCACAGTGTATTCAGAAAAGTCATCACCTAATGCGCCGCGAAAAACTAAATAAATAACATTATAAATATGCGTGCGGTTTCTTTCTCATCAGTGTAAAAAAAATTTTTCAGGACTAATTCTGCTACGCCACCATATTACAACATTAGTGGAAATTCTCTTGACACACATTTAAAAAAGTGATAAATTTGCTGGACCTCAAATTCAATGGGTCAATGGACCCGGAGCCTCAAACTCGCCCGTTTCGAGGAAGGTGTGACAGGTTCCGTCGCGGCGTTAACCAACTCTTTCAGTGAGCAGCACCTGAAAAGAGATGTGGAGACCCAAGTTAAGGCTATGATTAATCAGGCTCTTCCCACAACCGAGCGTCGCACTCTAGTGGAACTCCTTCTGAAGCACGTGTTCGTGTTCGACTTGGCCAAAGACGATTCAACACCACCGCCTACGAGTCGTATTCATCACACGATCAACACCGGCTCTGCACCTCCTATACGCCAGAAGCCCTATCGAGTCTCAGCCACTGAACGTAAGTTAACAGATGACCAAGTTCAGGAGATGCTAAAGCGAGGCATAATTCGAGTCTTCCAGTCCTTGGGCAGCTCCAGTTATCCTTGTTAAGAAAAAAGATGGCACATGGAGGTTCTGTGTTGACTACCGTGGCTTAAATACGGTCACGAAGAAGGACGTCTACCCGCTTCCTCGTATAGATGACGCAATTGATTGTCTGCACTCCGCCTCGTACTTTTCTTCTATTGATTTGAGATCCGGCTACTGGCAAATCCCCATCCACGCTGCAGAAAGGGAAAAAACGGCATTCATAACACCAGACGGACTTTACGAGTTTAACGCTATGCCTTTCGGATTATGTAATGCACCTGCAACATTCGAGCGGTTCATGGATACAATCCTGCGTGGCCTCAAGTGGCAAATTTGTTTATGTTATTTGGACGACGTTGTAATTTTTGGCAAAACGTTTAGTGAGCACAACAGCCGTCTGGATATTGTGCTTGATTGCATGGAACGAGCTGGCCTTATCGTCAATTCCAAGAAATGTCATTTTGGGAACCGTGAAACCATTGTTCTTGGTCATTTAGTTGATAAAGAAGGTGTTCGACCAGATCCAAAGAAAATTGAAGCTGTCAAAAGTTTTACGGTGCCTTGATCAGTGAAAGAGCTGCAGAGTTTTTTAGGGCTTTGCTCGTACTTTCGACGGTTTATAGCTAGGTTTGCGGACATCGCTTACCCACTAACGTGTTTGCTGCATAAAGATGCGCCGTTCAATTCGACCAGCGAATGTGACGCAGCTTTCCGGCATCTGAAATTTCCTTTGACCTCGGGCCCCATCCTACGCCACTTCTGCCCATCTGCACCAATTGAAGTGCACACCGATGCAAGTGGTATCGGTATCGACGCTGTACTTATACAACGCCATGGTCGCGATCAGCACGTGGTAGCATATGCCAGCCGTTTGTTGAGTAAGAGCGAAAGAAATTACAATGCTACTGATCAAGAATATCTCGCCGTTGTTTTCGCTGTACAGCGCTTCCGCTCCTATCTGTACGGGAATGCTTTCACCGTCATGACCGACCACCACTCGCTTTGCTGGATAGTGAGTCTTCGTGACCCCTGTGGCCGGCTTACTCGATGGGCTTTGCGCCTAGAAGAATTTAGTTTCACTGTGGTGCATAAAAGCGGCCGTAAACACTCAGATGCCGATTATCTTTCCCGTTTGCCGCTTCAAACGACTGATGACGACGCAGACAACTTTGATGAATACTTGGCGTCACTTTGACAAGCCTTCCCGATCTTCAAGTTTTCCGAACTGAGCAACGCAAAGACCAAACATTAACCTCTTTGTTTGATGCCGCTCAAGATTCTGTAAAGAATAGTTTTTCCATTCGCGACGGTTCGCTTTATAAGAAGAATTTCGCTTCTGGAGGAGCACGCATGCTCCTTGTGGTACCCGAAAGCCTAAGCATCACAGTTCTTGAAATGATGTACGACGACGCCACGTCTGGGCACTTGGGAGTGACACGCACACTCCACCGCACACAACAACGATTTTGCTGGCCTAACATGCGTTAAACCATCCAGCACTATGTAGCCAGCTGTGTGCAATGCCAGCGCTTTAAGCTGCCGACTTCAAGTCCATCGGGCAAACTGCGGCCAATCACACCTCCAACAGCCCCGTTTGAGCAAGTTGTAATTGACCTCCTTGGACCTTTCCCACGGTCCTCTAAAGGAAATCGATGGATTCTTGTGTGCGTAGACCACTTAATCCGTTATTGTGAGACAGCCGCGATACCGGCTGCTACTGCGTCTGAAGTATCTAACTTCTTACTTCGATTCGTCATTCTTCGGCACCGCCCTCCTGCAGTTCTCATTAGCGACCGTGGACGCCAATTTACAGCAGACGTTGTTTAAGAACTTCTCCGCCTCAGCAGCTGCAGTTTTCGCCACTCCACGCCATATCATCGACAAACGAACGGTGTGGTAGAACGCACTAATGGGACGCTCACCACCATGCTTGCTATCTACGTCGCTGCAGATCATAAGGACTGGGATGGCGTCCTCCCGTTCATTACTCATGCATACAACAGACCGCAACATGAGACAACTGACTACAGCCCCTTTTACCTGCTCTATGCTCGCTCGCCTCGCTGCGGCCTTGACACCATGCTACCATTTTTCATCCGCGATGAACCTTCTTTTGCGACCACACTCTGCAGAGCTGAAGAAGCTCGCCAGCTTGCCCGAGTTCGAGTTTTATCTTCGCAAGAGCGTTCCAAGAGCCGCTACGACGTCCAACACCAAGAAGTTTCTTATGTTCCTGGTGACATTGTGTGGTTGTGGAGCCCTCTACGCAAGCGTGGTCTGTGTGAGAAACTGCTATCACACTACACTGGACCGTTTTTTGTGTTGGAGTGCATAAGTGACGTTAATTACGTTATATCACGACTAACTGCTAGTGGTCGACGGTGTTATGCCGGGAAACCCGTCCGGATTTCAAATCTGCAGGCCGCAAACTTTCTGCTGCGAACGTCTCTTTGACAAGCCCTGGTGCTGCGCCGCAAGGCAACGCGCCCTAACGCCCCCTTGACAAGCCACGATGCTGCGCCGTAAGTCAGCGGGGTCTTAAGGAGAAGCATCGGCGAGCAACGTGCCTGGACACGTCGCTGGGTGCCAGACTACGAGGCGCCGGTTTCCCTTTCCCCATGGTGTCACCGCGCGCGGCAAAATTTGAAGCGGGTGGCCGGCGCGATCGCTGATTGGTCCTTTCGGACTGCCGTTGAGTGCTGCCTTTGGATTGGCCAGTTCTGAGGGGCCACCGTTCCTGAGGCTATATAAGCGCCACCGCTGCCGCTTGGATAGCAGCTGCAGCTTGGAGAGAGTGACCGAGTGACCGACCCACCGTGAGTCGAGTGCTGCTCACGAGTGGAGTCGGAGGGTGTGACGTGCTGATGTCTCGCTGGTCGTCGCAGTGCGAGAACAGTCGCGTTGTGTAGCTCTCGGCCCCCGTGCCGATGTTGAACTATATTGTGCCCTGTACATAATGTATAAAGCGTTTTTCTTGATCTCACCGACGCCGGACTCGGAGTCTTCGCTACCGCCAAGAGAGCTGGCAGCACTCAGTCACGAAACGGGTGGCGAGCGCTACGGGACCACCTCTATGGCACAACATTGGTGGCAGCGGTGGGATGCCTCAAAGTTACAACATTGGATGGCAGCTATGGGATCGACCGACATCAGCTACCTCGGCGCGGTGAGTGCCTGAAGTTTTCCTCAAACGCCAGACATTCTCTAACACAGGTTATGGTAGCTTAGAGAATTTTGGTGTAGCATTGTGTTAACCTTGTGTGTTTCAAGCCTAGGAAGAGTGTTTTGAAAACCAAGGGATGCTGAAGGGGAAAATAAGGCAGTGTGTGAAATGTTTGCGCGTGGCTAACTAGTAGTGATATAGTAGTGTACGGCAAGTATTTTCTAAAAGGGCAAACAGCAAGAGGCCATTGTGAACGATGGAGGGTTACAAGGTGAAAGAACCTCTCCAAATTTGTGAGGAGTTGGGCATTGATTTGGGCCCAGCAAAAAGAAAGAATGCGATCCTTGAGGTCATGAGAACTGAGGACGTGACGGCTGAGGAAGCCGAAGAGGCCTGGGCTGATGTCATTGAACGGCGTGAGCGGGAGGAAAAGAGGGAAAAGGAACGTCGCGAGGAGAAAAGGGAAGAAGAGGAGATGCGGAAGCGCCAGGCGCTTAGAGAGCACGAGGTAAGAATGATGGAGCTGGAGCTCCTCGAAACCTCGCCAGCGCCTATTCTTGCTTCTACGACAGTTCCCTCTAACGGTCCAAAAATAAGCGACCAACTGCCGCCCATGGTCGTCGGCGAGGATGTGGATAGATACCTCGAGAAAGTTGAGCACGTGTGCAAGGGTAATCACATTGAGGCTCTAATCTGCGGCCCAGAGCGTGGCTGTGAGTCACATGACGGTAACGCTGAAGCGCCAAGCCAGAGCGCAGCGTTAGCTGTAAAGTGCGATGCTACAGAGATTACCGCTGCGATCCTGAAAGATGAAGGCGTAGAGCCAAGATGTAGACCACAGGAGAGCGAGCAGCTGTTCTCTGCGGAAATTGAGACAGGTCGCTGTGAGTTCGCGACGGGCAGTGGCGCACCGATAGCGCCAACTGAGAGTTCGACTGTAGGTGAGGAATGCTGTTCTGCGCTGCATCGAGACAAAGATCAGCTTAGTGAAGGTCAAACTTCAGCTTCTTGTGATAGACTGCCGGAAAACGAGCTATTGTGCTCAAAGGAAACAGCACCGAACGGTTCGTCAGGTGAACCGTCGCCTGACACTGCTAGAAAAGCGCAGCTTTTGTGGCTGCGCGAGGAAAGTCTTGCTCGGGACGAGTGCATGAATTCTTCAAGACCAGATTTTGCTGGTCAGACGAAGGCTGGTAGCTTGAAGGATGAGGGCACCGAAATAACCGGAGAATCGCACAACAGATCCGCTAGGGCAGTTCCCAAAAAGCGGCGGCGTAGAAGAAAAACCAATGTGAATGGCTGCGCTAAAAAGGGAAAAGTGCGGAAGAAACTTGTACGATCGAGGGCCGGCAATGTGCGTAAGGGCCCGAAATTGTCACCTTGGAGCCCAAGAGTTCGCAGGCATCGCGTAAAAGGAAAGCCGACTCACCAGGCGCAGCCTGGTCTAAAGCGTACTACGCCGCTGTGGAAGAACCGCAGAGGATTGGATTGGATTGGAAAACTTTATTCACCGGCAAAAAGTGATTTAAGGTGAGTTCTTGGTCGCGCTAGATGGCCGTCAGCCCGTGGCTTACGGCGACCTCGTTGGCTCGCTCCACTGCCCGGAGTTGGATCCCCGGGTCGGAGCTGAGCAGCACGGCCTCCCACTGCTCGGAAGTTAGGAGCTGAATTAGGTCCGGGGGAGGTGGATCCTCTGGACAGTTCCACAGGATGTGGTCTAGTGTGGCTCTGTCGCCGCACTTGTTACATTGGGGGGAGTATTGCCCGGGGTACATGAGCGAAAGTACCGCCGGGTTTGGGTGGGAATGGGTTTGCAAGCGACGCCAGGTGGTCTCCTGGCTCTTCGTGAGCGATTTATGCGGTGGAGGGAAGATGCGTCTTTCGAGTCGAAAGTGGTGTGTTATGTCGTGAAACGAGTTTAGGCCATCCCTCGAGAAACTCGAGTCAGAGGAGCCCACTGCCCGGCCGACGAAACCTCGGGCGTAATCGTGGGCTGCCTCGTTCCCCGGGTTGCCCGAGTGGGCTGGAACCCATAACAACTCGATCTCCCTAGTGGGGGTGTGGCGGGTGCTTTTGAGGATTTGGAGGGAGATGGGGGAGACACGGCCCCTCGCAAAGTTGCGTATGGCTGCTTTGGAATCGCTGAAAATAATGTCAGCTGATGTGTTGGCTATGGCTAATGCAATTGCCGCTTCCTCCGCCGTCTCGGAGGAGGTGGTGTGTATCGTGGCGGCTGTTAGGGGCGAACCGGTCCCGGTCACTGCGCCTATCGCGTACGCTTTGTCAGGTGTTAGATATTCCGCCGCGTCCACGTAAGCGGCCGCGGGGTAGTTCTTGTATTTGGCGTGTAAGGCGCGGGCTCTCGCCTTGCGCCTTCCCTCGTGGTGCGTAGGGTGCATGTTCTTAGGTAGGGGTTTGACAGTGAGCATTCTGTGTACTTCGGGGAAGAGTTGTTTCGAGTCCTCGGTTAGGGGTTCGGCGTTTATCTTTATACGGTGCAGGATGGCCCTACCTGCCTTGGATCGCGTGAGACGTGCATACTGGGAAGTGAGGTGTGCTTCGCACAGTTCGGGTAGCGTGTTGTTTATGCCAAGGGCTAGCAATCTGTCGGTAGGCGTGTTGTGCGGTAGACTGAGCGCTGTCTTGTAAGCTTGACGGATGAGGCACTCTATCTTGATCTTTTCCGCTTGCATCGATCTTTTCCGCTTGATAGAGGTGCAGGTACGGTAGAGTGTACACGAACCTACTGAGGACGAATGCTTGGATCAGTCGGCAGAGGTCGTTCTCCCTCATGCCGCGTCTCTTGTTTGCTATTCGTCGTATGAGCCGGGTGGTTTGATTGACCGTGGCGGTCAGTTTGCCTATCGTTTTGCTATTCCTGCGGTTGCTCTCAATGAGCATCCCGAGAATTCTAATGGTAGATACTTCCTTGATAGGGTGTCCTCCTACATTTATGTGTAGTGAAGGTGGGGGTGCCTGGCCTGTGAGGCTGCCTCTCGGTCTGTGAGCACAAGCAATTCTGATTTAGGATGCGAGCATTCGAGCCCCGCGCCAGAGGCATGCGACTCGATTACGTTGACGGCCTCCTGCAGCGTCTCCTCTATTTGGACGTCACTGCCCGTGGACATCCACAGGGTGATGTCGTCCGCGTATAAGCTGTGTTGTAGACCCTCGATTGCAGCCAGTTTCGGGGGTAGCGTGATTAGGGAGAGGTTGAATAGGAAGGGCGAGAGGACCGAGCCTTGCGGCGTGCCTCTGCTTCCTAGGGGGATGGGATCGGACGTGAGACCTCCGAGCGATAGCTCAGCCGTTCTCTCCGAGAGGAAAGAGCGAACGTAATTGAACGTTCTCTCCCCTGGGTCGATGCGCGAGAGGTTCGTGAGAATGGCTTCGTGTGAAACGTTGTCGAAGGCCTTTTTTAGGTCTAAACCTAAGATGGCCTTCGTGCTTTTCCTGTATGAAGGGTCCAGGACGTCTCTCGAGAGTTGGAGCATGACGTCTTGCGTGGATAGGTTTGCTCTGAATCCTACCATCGTGTGTGGGATGAGGTCGCGGTCCTCCGCGTAGCTTTGTAGCCTGTTGAGGATAACGTGCTCCATGAGCTTTCCCACGCACGATGTTAAGGATATGGGGCGGAGGTTTTCTATAGAGAGTTTTTTGCCTGGTTTCGGGATGAATGTGACCCTGGCGTGTTTCCATACCTGCGGGATCTCGCCTTCCCTCCAGTACGAATTCATCAAGTCTGTCAGTGCCGTCACCGACGTCAGGTCTAAGTTTCTGAGTGTCTTATTGGTTACTCCATCTGGTCCCGCCGCAGAGGTGGTGCGGAGTTTGCCGAGTGCAAACCACACTTCGGCGTCCGTGATGTCCGCGTCTAGGGTCTCGTTGGGGAGTCCCTCGTACGCGGGAAGCGGGTCTGTGTGTGACGTGTTAAGGTAACGGTTTCGCAGGTCTGCAAGCAGCTCTGCGTTCGTGCCTTGGTGTTGGTGTATGAGCTGTGCAAGTTGATCACGCTGTGTGGACTTCGTCTGCGTGGGATCTAGCAGGTGCCGGAGCAGGAGCCATGTTTTCTTGCTTCCCAGTTGTCCGGTTAGATTGTCGCAGATCTGTCCCCATTGTTGTT
Organism: Amblyomma mixtum; assembly: GCF_055824585.1. NCBI lineage: Eukaryota > Metazoa > Arthropoda > Arachnida > Ixodida > Ixodidae > Amblyomma > Amblyomma mixtum. The sequence goes on along the minus strand of NC_143014.1, from coordinate 261,651,116 downwards.
TCTCTAGTTCTAGCGTGTACGCTTCGATCTGTCTTTCTAGCTGCGCTGCTCGGCGTCTGAGCTGTCTGTTGTGACGCTGGGTCTTCCAGCGTTTGAGTATGCTGGCGTTCGCCTCCCACATGTGCAGGAGTTTCATGTCCGTGGTTTGATGTGGGTCCGTGGTTTGTGTGTCTACCGTGGTGGCTGAGACGTCCTCTTTGAGCGTGCGAGTCCACTCAGCGAGGTCGTCTATGTGTGTGGGTGCGGTTTGTTCCCGGAGGCGTCTGAACTTGTCCCAGTCTGTGATTCTGGTGCGCGCGGGTGGGGGTTTGTGTGGCGTGGTATTAAAAGTCGTGGATACGATGTAGTGGTCGCTGCCTAGCGTGTGTCCGGTGTTTGACCATTGCGCTTCGCGCACGTTTTTGCTCAGGGTGAGGTCTGGCGATGTATCCGCACTAACACTATTGCCGATTCGCGTCACCGCTTGTGGGTCGTTTAGAATGGTGAGACCTAAGTTTTGGATTGTCTGCCACAGCCTAGTGCCTTTGGGGTTGGTATTGCGATAACCCCAAGCCGAATGGTGAGCGTTAAAGTCGCCCACTACTAATAGTTGTGCTCTGGCAGCCAAGCGCGTGACTTTTTGGAGGAGGTCAGGAATTCCCGGCCCCCTGTCTTTTGGCGAGCTGTACAGATTCAGTACGAAGAGGTTGGCATCGCCCTTCTTTCTGGGTACGATTTCGAGGAGCGTGTATTGCGCACTCGAACTATCTATGGTGTGTTGGATCGCGGTTATGTTCCTTTGGACCAGCGTCGCAGTGACCGAGGCTAGCGTCGCCGTCGAGTCTGCAGGGGTGAAGGCTTTAAAGCCCGGTAATTTGACCGGGCTATTGGATTCCTGGAGCGCTATAATGTCCGGCTTGTTTGCCGAGTGTTGAATGTGAAGCTGCAGGTTGCCCCGCTTGTTGCGGAACCCCCTGCAGTTCCACTGCCATACGTTAATTTGCTGCTGCCGAGGGGCCATGTTGCGGCAGTTGGGGAGTTAGTGTTTGAGATGGGTTTGGGCTGGGTGGGAGTGGGAGTCTAGCTTCAACGGCCGTCAAGCGGTCCGAGAATTGTTGAAAGACTTCATTTAGTCTGAGCGCAAATCTGGCCTCAAACGCCGCGAATCTCAAGTCTAACTCGGCGTTGAGTGCGGATTTGATAATCTCTTCCGAGGCAGTAATCTTTGCGCTGACTTTGTCCATTATGGTGAGTTTGGCTTTGGGTTGCGGTTCCTCCTCATGGGAGGCTTCGGCGGTGCGTTTCTGACCTGCTTCCACTTCAGTGGGGGCTGGGCGTTTAAGGCTGGCGGGCGCGTCGAGTTCCATCGCTTTTGTGGGAGAGCTCGGTGTTTGCGTCTGCGGTTTGCGCGTGGGCGTCTGCTGTAAGGGTGGTTGAGGTGTAGGTTTGCTTAAGGGGGTTAGATTGGGTGTAGGTTGGAGACGGTTTTTAAGTTCTGCCATTTCTCGACGCATGGATGCAATTACCTCCTCTAATGTATGTATTTTGCCTAACAGCTCCTGTTCCCGAGCAGTGGCTTTGGAGGCCATGGCCGCCCAGCTCACCTGTTTTCCGGAGCGGCTGCTGCTTCTGTCGGAGCGGCTGTAGTCGGCGTTCCTTCGGCTGGCACTCGAATCTCTACTTGAACCGAGCGGTGGATAGGATGTCGATCGGTCGCGGGACTTGCTCTGCTTGCGCTCCTTCGGTGTTTGATTGGAGCGTTCCTTGGAGCGGGACTTGCGAAATTGCAGCTGCTGGTCCGGTTGGGGGGTAGAGCTAGCGTCTTGTTCGTTCTTAGACGGCTGGTGCGGGCGCTTGATGAAGCGGTGTTTGCAGTTCCTCCCGCCCGTCATGTGGGAGCCGTTGCAAACGATGCATTTGGCCGTGCATTTGGGTTCTTCGCCTTCGGATGGGGCTGGGTGGTTCTCGCCGCATCTGCGGCATAGATGCGTCGCAGGTTTGGGACACACGTCGGTGCGATGGCCCGTCTTGCGGCAGTTAAAGCACGTCTCAACGCGGCTGTGGAAGGGGAAGCAATTGAAGAGGCCTGCCCTGAAGCATATCGAGCGGGGGACTTTGCTTCCGGCGAAGGTGATCACGATAGAGGTCGACCTGCCGAGGCGGCGGGCCGCCACCACGGGAATGTCCGGGTTATAATCGAGGAAGCCGTTGATGATCTCTTCGGGCGTCTCGTTCCAATAGGCGTTGTATATGATGCCCTTTACGGACTCGTCTGGCGGTGGGATGTATGCGGCCATGTCATACGTTTGGTCACCCAGCTTGAGAGATTTGAGGTTGACGTAAACCAGGACTCTGGTCTTTACGGGGGTGCTGATGGTAAACGTGTTGTTGATGGGGTTGATACGGATGCGATCATGGGCTGTTGCCTCTTGATGCGGGAGGTTGAGTTCACGGCAAACTGCCGCGTGTATAACTTGTGGGCTTATGGTGCGTAGAGCCAGGCTACCTCGGGGTCTGACAACGACTTTATATTCGTCTGTCGGCAGGCGGGGAAGCGGCGGCTGCTTGCGTTTCGGTGGCGATGTCTTCTGTTTAAGCGTTGACTTAGACTTGTCCGTGGACGGGGGGGCGCCGACAGCGACGCTGCGCTCCTGCGTCGACGGCGTTCCCTTAGCGTCGCGGGCGTTCTTCCCGGCGTTCGGGCCGGCGCGTCGATATCGGTCGTGAAGCCTAGTGATGAGCTCCCAGTTCTTGTCGGCAAGCTGGTCTGGGGTAGCGTCTTCACCTACTACGGTGTATTCCATTGCAGCGTTCAGGATGCCGGGCTCCATGACTGCGGCGGCGGTGGGGAGCCCCGGCGGCTCCGCGGCCCACGCTAGACCTAGCGTTAGGCCTAGTCAGGTGGGGCACGGAGCGGCGGTAAAAGCCCTGAAAGCGGGCTAAATTCGGGAGTCTCCGGGCCAAAAGTGGTGTCGGTGGGAGCGGACCACTTTCACTGACCTTTTGGGACGAGGCACGGGGCCGTAGGTTGAAAAGAATCGCCAAAGGCGGGCTGTTAAACCGGAGCTCATGCGACGCGCGTCCACACTGCTCGGCGGCTCCTGGCGTTCTCCCACCGCAGAGGAATTCCTAGGATTCGGGACGGGCGTGATGGTCTCCAGAGAAGGGTGCGCGGTCGCCACACAAAAGAGCGCCACAGTGCACGCGCTAGTCAGAAAGGGTAACGACATGACTGGGACCGAGAAAGGAGGAAGCGCCCCTCTCGCTTTCGGCCTTCCAAGCGCTGCCTAGGCTTTGGATGCATGTCGCGGAAAGGCGTAACTAATCAGCCCTTCAGCTTCTGTGAAGCGTCGGCTGGTAGAGCGACCGTCCGACCGCGACCGCGCAGGGCGCGGCTGAAGTTTGTGGATTCTAAGAATACATCTTTCTTTTATTTAGTGTTTGTTTTTTTGGTCAATCACTCAGCTGTAAAAAGAAAGATGGAGGCAAACCAAAATTTGAGCTTCGGACTTAGAAACGGGCCGTATTGTTTCTCTAGCCTGATGGGCAGAGTGATTCATGGTTTCGGCGGATTCGCATTGCCATACCTCGACGATGTTGCCATTTTTTAGGACACTTGGGAAGAACATCTCGAGCACTTTCGAATCGTATAGTCCAGGTTGAAAGAGACAGGCCTTGCTGTGAAACCAGCTAAATGTCACCTAGGTTACAGTGAAGTGACTTATTTGGGCTATGTAGTGGGGCGCGGCCGGCGTAGACCTTCCGACATCAAGGTAGCCGCTATTGTAAACTATCCCCAGCCAACCACTAAGACGCATATAAAGGCCTTATTAGGTTTAGCTGGATATTACCAACACTATGTGAGACTACTCTGACCTTGCCAGCCCGCTGACAGACGTGCTTCGAAAATCGGAGCCCGTTAAGGTGACGTGGGACTCGAAGGAAGAGAATGCGTTCCAAATGATGAAACAAGCCTTGAGCCATAAGCCGGTTCTAACGGCACCAGACTTTCCGAAAGGTTTCATCTTTGAAGGTTACGCGAGCGATCGCGGAATGGGAGCGGTGCTATGCCAAGAAGATGCTAGTGGTCATGAACGACCAATTTTGTATTTGAGTTGCAAACTAAGTTGTAGGGAAGAGGCAGAGGAGAGATGGTGCGCCTGCCTTGTGTGGGCAGTTCAGAAGCTGGCTTGTTGTGTCTCCGGTTCTGAGTTTGTTGTGGAAACGGACCACTCCCTCTAACCTGGCTAAGCAACATTTAGTCTAAAAGCGATCGTTTGCTGAGGCCTCCAGCAGCATAATCTCGTTGTCCGCTATAAGAAGGGAAGGTTGAACGCGAACGCCGATGCTCTAAATCGTGCATTTTAGGCCTCGCTTCTTTCAGTGACCTCCTCGTTACTTACCTTCTCTCGCTTTGCGACAAACTGTCATGATCAAAGGAAGAAAGGGGCAAAAATGAATGACCTCATTTGCTTCCTCAGTAGTGTGTTTTCGGTCCAAATGATTTCAAGGGGACCAAGATGATTTTCATTAATATTGCTGATTATTAAGTTCTGCTATTTTGGTATGTGGATACTTTGTAAAATTGTTGTTTGAACCTTGTGTACCAGATCGTGCGCATGCCTCTTGTTGCAGCGGGAGAAAAAGTGGGACAGCAATTTAGTTAAGTTGATTTGGATTATGGCTTTGTCTGGTGTTTGATGGGAGACAGAGGGCACTTGCTCGTTTTGGGTGTTGCCTTTTGCCGGTCGGTTTTGTAGTCTGCAGAACGACCAGCCATGACCGGTGGCGAGAAGCAAGGGGATCGGAACGAGAGCAGCGAAGCTGGTCGAGGTGCCTTGGCGACAACGCTGTGAGAAGAGATCCTGGTCCGGCGAGTGGGACCTGGTGCACGTGAAGTTACCAGGACGTGAACTTGGAAGAGCCTGAGAAGAGGCGCGCCAGGCATCCGAGCCACGTGGAAGCAGCTCGTCTTCCCGGCGCCTTATCTGATGGCGGGGGTGCTGTTATGCCGGGAAACCCGTCCGGATTCCAAATCTGCAGGCCGCAAACTTTCTGCTGCGAACGTCTCTTTGACAAGCCCTGGTGCTGCGCCGCAAGGCAACGCGCCCTAACGTCCCCTTGACAAGCCACGATGCTGCGCCGTAGGTCAGCGGGGTCTTAAGGAAAAGCATCGGCGAGCAACGTGCTTGGACACGTCTCTGGGTGCCAGACTACGAGGCGCCGGTTTCCCTTTCCCCATGGTGTCACCGCGCGCGGCAAAATTTGAAGCGGGTGGCCGGCGCGATCGCTGATTGGTCCTTTCGGACTGCCGTTGAGTGCTGCCTTTGGATTGGCCAGTTCTGAGGGGCCACCGTTCCTGAGGCTATATAAGCGCCACCGCTGCCGCTTGGATAGCAGCTGCAGCTTGGAGAGAGTGACCGAGTGACCGACCCACCGTGAGTCGAGTGCTGCTCACGAGTGGAGTCGGATGGTGTGACGTGCTGGTGTCTCGCTGGTCGTCGCAGTGCGAGAACAGTCGCGTTGTGTAGCTCTCGACCCCCGTGCCGATGTTGAACTATATTATTCCCTGTCCATAATGTATAAAGCGTTTTTCTTGATCTCACCGACGCCGGACTCGGAGTCTTCGCTACCACCAAGAGAGCTGGCAGCGCTCACTCACGAAACAGGCGGCGAGCGCTACGGGACCACCTCTATGGCACAACATTGGTGGCAGCGGTGGGATGCCCCAAAGTTACAACAACGGTCACGCCAGTCTCAGGTGGTGCATGTAGCCCTCCTCAATCGATTCCATTCCAGACGGTCTATTTAACTCGCCTGACGGGCTTCGTCTGCGAGGAGGGAAATGTCACGTGCTTCCACAGAACCTCGACGGAAGAAGCAGAAGATGAAGGACTGACCAGCAGGGAGAAAGGAAGAGAAAGAGCTGAAGGACGCTGGTAGGCGTCCTGCTTCCTGCTTCTATCCTGCTTCGACCGATCCCCTCTGTGAATAAACCCCCGTGCGTGCTAAGCACGAAACAATATTAACAAATTAGGTTAATAACAAGCAGAGCTGAAGAAAAATTCCATCAATCAATATTTTGTGCATACCAAGAGACACTAGCGCTCCCATTGCTTTGAAATGACACGACAATATATTTAACAGGGTTTTTCTCTGTACATTTGCTAAGACCCATAAATATGGAAGCTAATTCTTTCTTAACTGGCGCGTAATGAACCATTGAAGAAAGCCAGATATTACTAAAAGCTTAATGCTGCTTGGGATCGAAAAAAAAAAGGTTTTTACGCGGAAATCTAAGCGTGCTATTTTTTTTTTCAAGCTGGGAAACTGCTGTCTGGACATGTTGCATTTCTTCTCTTTAAATAGCATCTCAAATGATGCGAATACTAAGATAAGGACGCAGCCAAGGAGTGCTGTTACCAATAAAGGCTTACAAAGGTCAGCGCTTTGTGTGTATTCTCGCCGGTCTTCTTTGCCCTGTCGAACTTTCGAGCAGTGACAGCCACCATTTTCGCAGCGGTTCATTTTCAGGCTAGGTCCCTGTCGACGCTAGGGCCCTGTCGAGGTACGCTTAGGAATGAGCAGCAAGTTTCACGTATATGAGGGCACTTTGCACGATGACAAACTGAAGGGTTACGAGCGACAGCGCAACCCACGCCCAAACGGCTGTTTCTTCTGCGTCGAACATATTATTTCGCAATAATAAGGAAACGAACCTTTTTGATTCAGGAAATGTATCTTGAGCCGTCTCACACCCTCCATGGAGCAGAATAAATACAGGAGTTAGGCGACGTTCACCACAGCTGCGCGAGTGAATACTGAAGCAGTAACCGCCACCGCGTGCTCTTAGCGTTCAAATCACAGAGCACTAATTTCGACATGAAATGTAATTTTATTCATCCCACAGCAACAAATTGACAGCCATTTTGTTGCAAGGTACTTACATCAAGCACTGCTGCCCGCTTCTCCACAGGTCGCCGGATTTAGGCCTTCTCAGAAAGAGCAATTCGACCTGGAGCCCACTTCAACCGCATTACTCGATTCAAGGAGACATCCCAAGCGCACGGAGCGCCGAGCCAGCTGAGGCAGTGGACAGAATATAGATGAGCCCAAAAGAAGGAGGGCTGCCCGCTCCACAATATTACCGCTGCTAAATCAGTGGACAGTCGCTCGAGAGGGGAACTGTATGCGTCTTTAGACAGACAGCCAGGTCACGGCAGCGGTGACAGGCAACGGCGCCCTCGCAGGAGCGCGATGATGGCACAGGCCCCTGAAGAAAGCCACCTTTCAGGACATCATGATTTGGCAATGAATAGATGCTGCCGCCAGAAAGCAAGAGCCCGGGATCGACGGGAAACAATTTCAATCAGCAAGGAGGGAGGTGACTGCTTACACAGAGCAGCCCGCAACGTCGCAGTGCGTGTCTTCGGACATTGTCGATGACCTTAAAATTTGCCCTAGACGAAATAACTTTGCAGTTAATGGCTTACCAGAGGTGAAAACTGAAAACTGGTAAGACACGGGAAGAATCGTCAACGAGTTTTTCGTCAGCCACGCGAAGGTTGAAGCAGGAGAAATTGAAAGCGTTCATGTCATAGTTTTTCCTTCAAGATACGCGTGCTTGGCTTGCTGGCTGTATTGGTATCGAATTTGGGGCGAATTATTTCTCGTTTTTCTCTTGAGCTCTCGCATTGTCTTCTGCGATACACTTTGCCGTGTGTACGGAGTGTATGCCAACACCCAGCGTGCGTCCGGCTCAAAGTGTAGCTCTGTACTCTCTCCCTCCGCTGCACTTCGTTCTCCGAATTGCTTTCTGCACGCTTTCTCCTCGCCATATCCTCTTTGCAGAACTAGCTCATCGACGCGCCACCTGTAGACGCTGCCGCGAAACGAAATGCATTGGAGGTCAGCGGCCGAAAAGCAGTCGGCGTGCCGGTTTTGCGCATCGTCTGCAGATCAGGAAACACAAATAAATGAATCGTGTTTATCGTTGAGCGCATGATAGCCTCTTTCTTTTCTCAGATAACACTTTTCAGAAGTATTTCAATAATAAGCGAAATCTCATCGCCTGCCGAAGTGCATTTAGTTGAAGGCTTCCATTCGCAGCGCGGCACCGTCTACAACGTCGACTTCACTGCGCATCAAACTGCACTTCAATGTGATCTGTACGGTCCCACGCACAATGTCATCCAGGCCCGACACATGGGAAAGGGGAGTTCTTTCATGTTCACTTTGCAAGGCCCTCTTACACTACCAGCCTACCTGCACTACTATGGCTGTTATTTATGGCCTCGGCCATATAAACGGAGCGCGGTATGTTGATATAACTGCTTCCGTACTTGGCATGCGCGCGTATCTTGCCCCTTCGCTGCTGCCGATGAAGGTACACGAGTAGTAATGTGGCTTATCGTTGTGGCCTCTGTAAATTTAACAACCCCGAAATAACATCTCCAAGCTGCCCGTAAAAACAAAAAGCACCAGAAAAAGCTCCTCGTCGGATGACCTAGCGTTGGCCAATAAATGACAGTACAACTCCATTGCAGGCATTCAATCGATTCGCAGATTCCCAGTGGGATGACGACGAGTCGTCGGAGCTTCCTGAGCATATCTCGCATGATGCTGCAGCTCAGCAGCTGTCTAACTACAAGATGCGCAAGGAACGCCGCCTACAACCACCAACAATACAGCGCAGTATGCCTGAACTACCGCAGGACGATATGGTCGCCGTCGATGAACTAATCGCACATCGTTTACCGGAGGTCACCAAGCTCTGGCAAAGCCGCGAACTGCTTGCTCGACGTCAACAGGCAGTGGAATCATCCGCCACGTCGATTAATAGCGGAGCACCATCGACTTCCTGCCGCCCACCTCTGTCATTTCCTGCCTCTTGCCAGTTTACCGCAATGCCACTCGACAACTCTGCAACATCTCAGCTGCGGTTATATGGTCAACCAGTTGTCCAGCCTGACGTTCATGATACTCCAGCGCTTGGGTTAGTAACTGGAAATGGCAAGTTCCAGTCGTCTTAGAGTGCCGCAGTAGAATTGCAGAGACATTTCAATGAAGGTAGGGAGCTCAAGACCCGACTAGGAATTAACAAGCCGCAGGTATAGACCATGTCGCTGCAGGAAACAAGCGCCTTGCCATCGATTCCTGGCTTCAGTGGCTACACTTCTCCTTCCATAATAGTCTCTCGTGTACACACTGCTGCCCTGTCGGTAAAGGCGACGGGGTATGTGGACTCACGTTTCCCCGATGTACGCCTTGATCTCGGAAACTGGTGCACGTCATATCGAGAGGTAGTGGCGGCGGCTGCGAAAGTTCCGAAGGGAACTGTTGTGGTAGTTTGATTTTGCGTTATACCAGCCGGTGGCGCTTCTTCCCGTATTAGTCTATGCAGATTACTAAGTGTCCGTCTGCAGTACCACGGGTGCCCGATTTTGGTCTTTGGGCGACTTTTAACCCGTCACTGGGATTGGGTGTACCCCACTTCGAGCCCCCGTGGCAGCTGTGTGCGGGACGCCTTCACTGATGCCAAGTTTCTTGTGTACAACCACCCTGGGACACGGTCAGTGCTTCAAACTTGAAGGGCTTCCTATGCGCCAGACTTGACGTCATGGTCGGGACAGGGTACTCCTTCGTGGCACATGGAGCCAGACTGCTGGGGAAGTGATCATCACCCCACCATCTTTGGTCTCCACACCTCACATCTCCGGCCTTTACGCTACAAATCTTTTGTGATCAAATGGGCCAGTTTCCGCCCCTGCCTCGGCGATCTCTCCTAGTTGAGCGCATTCAAACAGCGCTATCTTATTGCATTATCGTTTTGCTAAGGCACGCAAATATCAACGCGGCCTTTCGCGACGGCAGTGCCACGCGCGGTGTGAACAATTTTGTGCAAAATCATCAAACGCCTATCCCTGGCGAACGTACCGTACAGTGGAATACGGTCGCCGTTCTACTGACACAGCAGCAACCGCATGTTTCGCAGCTAAATTGTCGCCAGATTAATTAGCCAAAGAAGCAGCACGAAATTTTTTCCCGAAATACGATGCTGTGCCTCCTTCAGCTGCTAGCTTTAATGTGGCAGGTATCCCAGCGCATGTATATCAACTGCCATCTCATGTCGGCTCAGATGGAATCGCGTGCCCGCCCTCTATGCCTGAGTTGCTGGCTGCAATAGACAATGCGAAACGCAAAACAGCGCCCGCCCGGAATAATGCTCTGTAGGAGGTTTCTAAGAGCCAGAGTAGCGCTGCGCTCCGGCAACTACTAGTCACCATAAACAAAATATGGCAGTATGCGTCGTGGCCGAGAACTGGAACTCCGGTGTCGTCATACTTATCCCAAACTAACGGCCTATCTCTTTATCTCCAACGCTGAGCAAGCTGGCAGTGAAAATGCTAGCCACGCGATTGTCGTGTTGGCTAGAGCAGCATGTTTTTTATCACCACGCTCGAATGGACAAACGGGTTGCTGTCTTGGCATCTGCACTTTCGTCATCTACCCGCAGTCGCAATGTGCTTAACCTTTTAGCAATGGACGTTGAAAACGACATATGACAACATCAGTCAAGCTGCCATCCTGAACTCCATTAGCTTGGTTCATCTTCCTCTGAGAGTGGGTAGTTTGGTTGAATCCTTTTTGGAAAGCAGAAAATTTGCAATACGCTTCAGTGGTGAAGCGCTCAGATCCTTTGCTCCTCTCGGCGGCATGCCGCAGGGATCAGCATTGCCAGTGACATTATTTAATATTGCTTTAGTCCCGCTGTCATGGCACTATACATGACATCCATGACATAAAATTTCTGCAATACGCAGATGACATCACGGTGTATAGCACTCACCACGATCTGCTTACTCAGGAGGCTGCCCTTCAATCAGCCTTGGATGCTGCCACTAATTACGCATCATCCATCGCCTTTAAACTTTCCGTGCATAAACCTACACACACGTCGCTAGCCAACCGCTGGGGACGCCGGAAACTTCTGGCAAATCCAATCCGTCTTTGTGTATCAGGCACCCGACTATAAGAAAGTCCGGGTGTAAAAATCCTGAGCTTAACGATTCACCAAACAGGATCAGCGAATGCTTGGCTTTCTTAGGCAAGAAAGCCACCTTTAAGACTATGGGTTTGATGAGAAGAATTGCTCCTAAGGGGGTTACCGCTGGCTCGTTCGTTGCAGGGCAATTGATGAGGACAGTTCTGCAGCAACATATTATTTATCCAGCCCAATTTCAACATCTTCAAACAGCCCAATAGGATCGCCTTCAGGCCGTGACTTGAAAGGCTATGAGGACCATTGCATGCTTTCCAAGCATCACACCGGACATTGCTTTGCAATAGAACGTGGAGCTAAACACCACTGATGAGCTGGTGCAGCAGCGGCGTGATGCTCGCGGCCTTAAGGCCAGTCTATCGCACGCCACCCGCGCACTGAGTGCTTATCCAACGTTACACTTCATTCTTCAGCCACCAACGGCAGTTCTTTCCCCATCAGTTTCTACAGCTCAGCGACAACAAGCCAATAGATAATTGCCGACCAACATCTGCTGATTCGGCATCGTTGCTTCGCCAGAAATTTTAAGAACAAGATGCTTACCTGTCTGAAGGGTCCTCCGTTGTCTGTGTAGACGCAAGCATCCAAGCCTATGAAGCAACAGCAGCAATCTACGGCCCGAGCGCAACTCCACGGTAGCCGCTCACCTTTCCAAGCCAGGCAGATTTAGTGACCCTCCTTGTGACTCCAAGCTAATCATTGCCTCGGCTCCTTAGTTTGGACAACTTTACCCAGCTTTTATCAAGAAAGTAACAGCTGCGGCGCCGTGCGCTCTCACTCCTCCGTGTGCGGTAACCCTTCCCCGCAGCCTTACCTGTGCAGAGGAGGTTGCGCTTCGGAGGATCTGGGTCGGGGTCTCCCTCATACCTGCCATAACTCGGATGTGGCCTTATTATAGAGACTTCTTTCCTTGGCCTAGGTTTCCGATGTGTAAACGAGAGGACATCGAAGCCGACTTCCACCAATTACTGTGGGACTGCATGCAATTCTCTCAACCCTAGAAGCAACCGGCACCTAAAGGTAACGGGTCTTTCGCCGCGCAACCCTGTTTCATATACTGCCTGGACGCAGGGACCATACCATCTCTCTACTGGTATTCAGAATATCAGCTAACATATTCTCATTAGTTTAATCATTACAGCACCCTTCATAATTTTTCGCTGTTTGATTTGATATACATTGGGGAGACGAGTAGCTCACCAGCCTTCCAAGGTAGCAACCGTTCCGCATTGCATGTGGGCCTCACCCGATGATGCACTCTTGGAGTCGAGACCGGCAAGGCCATGAGTGCATTGTCGGGTGGCGCCCCCATGCAGAACGACAGGGCTCGGGACTTGCAGAGAGGGTCAGTTTCTTTTGCCGCTGTCAAGCTTCGCCTTCGTCCTGAAGAAAAATCGGCGCGGTTGCAGCGGAACGCCGACTTGTCATGAAAGGCACACGGGGTCAACGCCTGGATTAGCCACGGAACCGGCGTCAGTAATCCACCCCGCAACTAGCCAGCACATCTCTGCAGTGAGCCCGGGGGTCAGCTGACTTCAGTCTCTCAGCAGCGTCCGTATTCCAGGAAGAAGTTTTCATCGAGCGTCTCTCCTACACCGCGTGGACTTGCATGTAGCCTGGACCCTGCACGTGCGAACGCATGAAATTTGTTTATTTATTTATTTATTCATTACCTGCATCGCCCGGCAGGGCATTACAGCATGGGGAGGGGGGTTGCAGACTTCATTAGAGGTACAAAACAATTATTGCAGTGCATGGAAAGAGGCTTCATTAGATACGAAACATGCAATGCTCGATGACAAACTGTTCCAGTCTCGAACCGTTCTAACGAAAAAAGAATAACTCAAGACTTCACCCTTGCAAGAAACTTCCCTGACCTTCAAGCAGTGGTCCAGTCGCTTTGAGATATAATGAGATGCCTGGATATATTGTTCGCGGTTTATGCCAGTTTTCAAATAATAAATCTCATGGAAAAATTTCAGTCTGATGTACCTTCTACGGCCCTTGAACTCTTGCCATTTAAGTTTTCGTTTGCTTTCCGTCATACTAACTTGCCGATTATAATTATCAAGAACAAATCTAACAGCCCAATTCTGAATTTTCTCTAATTTCCCTACACACTCAGATGTGTGTGGGTCCCAGCAACACATCCATATTCAAGTATTGAGCGTATGTACATGGCTGAAATACAGCTGTGTTTTTGAGTTACTTAGTAAATGGCTAAAATTCCGCCGTAGGAAACCCAAACGTGATGCTACCTTATTCGCAATATAATTAATGTGCTTATTCCATCGTAAGTCCGATCTAAAAAAGACGTCTAGATATTTAAATGAATTGCTTATGTTTAGAGTAAAATCATGAATTCTATACCTATACGGATGATTAGCACGTTTTCTTGTGAAGGTGACGTCTACAGTTTTGGTTATATTTAAGGACATGTCCCAACGCACAGACCAGTCCTCTACGGTATCTAAGTCAGTTAGCAGGATTTGCGAATCAGAAGTGGAATTTACTACTCTGTAAACAACATATGTCCACTCACTGGGTCTGGACGTTTACTGTGCGGCGACCCTCACGCCACACTCTCCCACATCCTTTTCGGCTGCCCTGCTGATGCTCTTCCGCAGGGACAGCCCGCGTTATCAAGTTGGGAGGACTGGGAGGTCGTGCTCTCGTCTCTGAACCCGCCATCGCAGCTTGCTGCGGTGCTTCGGGGTGCCGACGTCATGAGCAAACACCACATGAACGTTCCGACGTAGAGTGGGACCGTGCGGTGGTCCAGGGACCCAAGGGGGGTCTGACGCCATAATAACGTTTTTCTCTCTCTCTCTGTAAACAACACAATCATCGGCAAACATCCTGAATGAAGACTATATGCCAATTTAAATATCATTAATATACAACAAAATCAAAAGTGGTCCCAATACTGAGCCTTGAGGAACTCCCGACGTAACTGGTGCATACTGTGAAGAAATACCGTTCAGAACAACAGCCTCTTTTCGTAACGACGGATAATCTGCTATACACCCAATTACTTTACAATCCAAGTTATACGCTTTCAATCTGGAGAGAAGACCGTGCGCGACAACATCATACGCTTTCAATCTGGAGAGAAGACTGTGCGCGACAACATCAAATGGTTTATGGAAATCCTAGAAATGCCCAGGAACGCCGATCGTGGACATTCCAGCGTCTGCGTGACGTAGATGGCATCTTTCTCCTTCTCCCAACACGTGACGGGGGCGCGTTTTATAAGGAGAGAGTGAGTGATGGGTGCCACAGTGAACTTTCCAGGACACTCCTTCCTCGGCAGGCCCGGCCCCCATTTAGGGAACCTAGGGAAAGGAACTGCTTTAAAAACTTTGCAGCGAGTAAGGCCGAGTAGAGTCTAACCGTCGAGCGTCGCACCATCGAGCCCCTCGTCATCAAGCTCCTTGTCGAGACTTTGTTTTTGCATAATGTAATTTAATTGTATAAAGTTTTTCTCCTTATCTTTCCAGCATCCTCGTCTCCAACCTCCCTCATTCCCTCTCTGGCCCGAGCATGCTACCTGATCCGCAACACCACCGATAAGGCAGTGTCTTTGTAAAGTGGAAATGAATACATACTTCGCAAGTTTTTTACCATGCTAGATGCCACTTGAAGTCGATGGGAAGGCAAAATCTTCTTTCTCCGCCGCCGTTTCTTTACCGCAGCTTATTCATCACACCTTTTTCCAAAGCGTTAACTGTTATTAAACTCTATGGCAGGTAAAATTAATGCCATGATGGGCAAATCATGTAGAAAAAAAAATGTTGCCCATTTTGACCACTTATTCGCGTTCTTCTGGCGTCTAATGGCTCATGCCAGCAATGGGCTTTGGGAGGCATAGGTTTCCCGGTTTTACACCATTTTTAGTAGCCTCCAGGTTACGGCACCATAGAAGACAGGCTCAATCCAAATAATTGATATTTTTAGTGCGTAACGATGGATACCAACCGCGAGCAAAATCTTCCCTTGTCTGTTGTATTGTTTGCAGGCCTCAGGCCTAGCGCGAGCGCTCCGTCCCGCCACGGCACTTACCGCTCATCGTGGTATTTTACGCTGCAGAAATCCATGTTTTCGCACTGATTCGAATGAAAGAAAACATTCGCCCAGTTTTATCTTTCACATTTATGTAGAATGTCGTGGCCATGGAATAGCCGTGCTGAACCTATAGGGGCAAGAAATCGCCGCTGTAGGTACAGCACACTCTCAGAAAAAGCGTGGATTTCGCTTTGTAAACTACCCTGTATATAGCGTATCAAAGGGCTAAGATATTCAGTACCACAAGGAGGCACGTAGCCAAGGTTTTTTGCTCGGGGGGGTCCGAAGCAAATTTTTGAATCGAGAGGGGGCTGGGTTGGTGGACTGGGGCCGAATTGCAAGGCCAGCGAGACCATCGCTGAAATAATTTTCTTTTCTTTTTAGGGGACGGGGCAGAACGAGTGTTCGGGAATATTTTACAGCAGCGAGCGAAATGATGCTTAGCTAGAGAGATGCGCTACGTTAGCAGCCTCCGACTATTACTTTGAACAGACGGTACTTTAGAGCTTGCACAGGTGTAACGCGCATGAATTACGCATGCGATGACGTGCACCTAGCGTGGGCAAAGGATGGGAGCTGAGGTCTGGGGAACTATTAGTTCTCCAGTCAACTTAATGGGGAGCAATTCGCTGGTAAGAGGTGGCAAAAAGGGCAAAAAGGTTAGGATGTTTTCTGTTCCCTAACATAGAAAAAAGGCGCTACTATTTGCTTCCTCAATAATGCGTTTGACCGGCACAGTTGCGTTGCTTTTAGAGTTTTTTCTTTTCCGGTAGGAACTGAGTGGCGACAGCATGAGGTCCATTGCTCCTGAGCATCTATCTTTTACCCTCTTCTGACCACTTCTTTCATCAGCCTGTTGAAATTCAAATCGGGGTGTTCGTAGTTAAGCCAATCACAAGTGTCGTGCACACACGCAGCCTCCGATCGGGAAGGATGCCCTAGCGTGGCTAGACGCTCTAGGTTAAAGCACAGTCGCAAAAGTGGTCCACTGAGTTCGCTGAACTCGTTGCAATTCTTGTTGCAAGAAAACAGCGGCAAACTTTAGTGACAGGTGATGGCATGTCACGGAGAATCGTCATTAAAAAGTATTTTAATCTTACCCAACCGGCTTAGCTCATTAATCAGCGAAAGCTGATTGGCATTAGGGGCCGTCAGGTCTGGTGGGGTTGGCCAATTTCGGTGCTTCACAGATGTCTGCCTGGTGGGGCACCTCTCATGCTCGTTTTGGCGTCTGTATGTACGCTCACGTACATACTCGGCCTTCCACTTGCAGCCTCGGTTCGATCGTGATCCCGGCACCTTTCATGGACTCCAGGAACCTCTTGCTCCGAAAGAATAGTATAGTTCCCAGTGCTGTCTTACTCGCTGTCTAAACCTTCCGTTTGTTCTCAGCAAGGGAAAGGCATATAACTGGTTCACTGCCTCAGTGGCCACCTCAAACGCGCTGTGGGATGGCGAAGGCGTCCCCCTCAAAATTGAGGCAATCATGTGCCATTATTCGAAACCATCAGAGGGTTTAGATTTCTGTTGGTTCTGAGGAAAGGACAGGCGCATAGGCGGCTTCTTGGGAAAGCGGACACGTCAACTGCGCTCTCAGATTCTTGGCACTGGTATCCACCTACAAAAACACGTTACGCGGCTACTGCTGTACACCCCCCCCCCCTCGCCAATTGTTTCTCCAAAATGGCTCGTACAGAGCTATTAATGACTTCGCGGTTAAAACCGTGTGACAGGTCAACTGTTGTCGGGCTCGTGGGTGAGGCTGACGTGCTCATGACCCATTTACGGCTCATGACCCTCTTATAGGCGGAACGTGCGCCTGTCTTTGGCATCGCTTGGGTGCTAGCACGTGCAAAAGCGTGCAATAGAACTCATAATGATGAACTACGGCGGGTACTCGGAAGGCAGAACGCTGAGCATGCCAGCAATTCTGGACAAAAGCATTTTTTGAACTAAAAAGAGTTTAAGAGCGCAATTTTCTCATGTAATGCAAAACATCACTAAAACAATCAACACATCCGCAGATCTCTCTCTCGTCGGCAGGGGCAGGCTTATATTTTTGCTATTAACATTTTTGCTATCCTCAAATGCACTCCCTATTGGTTTTCTGTAGGTCTCTTAACTGCTGGATGCGAGCGACGGAAACGCTATAAAAGAAAGATTTTGCTATATTTCGGAAGAATGGACCATGTGTGGGTGTGTGTGTGTGTGTGTGTGTGTGTGTGTGTGTGTGTGTGTGTGTGTGTGTGTGTGTGTGTGTGTGTGTGTGAGGGGGAGCGTCGCAAACAACTAAAGGTTTACGTCTCGGGTCTCTGACAAGCAAACTCAACCAACCTCATTGTCCTGCATCGAAAGAGTCCCAACGATTGCAGTCTGGTGCGCGACCAATACAGAAACACAAACACGTAGAAATGAACTTTAATGCATGCACGAACGTTCCGCGTAAACAATGCGCACAGGGACCGTAAAAGTGTCCCGACCGAATTTTCTCTGTTTTAGTGTTGTTGCTTGGGCTCTTGATGCCCGCATTGCATTGCGCCAGTAGAATGAAGGCGTACTCTTTGCACTCGCGATGTATTGCCTGCGTTATTTGGATTTTATTTTTGTGCCGTCTTAGTTGGCTGGAATAAGCGAGACCACGCCTCGTTGGCGCACTTAACGAGGGATCTTCTGTAATGACAGGCTTCAAATTGGAGATGCTTTATCCACTTGGGCAGTTGAAGAAAATCGATGTGGTCGAAACAAGGCCATGCGATACGTACTCTTCGTGACGACTACATCATTTAAGAATAAATGACAAAGCGAAGAAATAACTGCCACCAGCCCTTGCACTCGTTTATTTTGAGCTGGAAGCTGCGAAAACAGGGTAATGTTCTGCCTGAAGCTTCCCTTTTTTTTCCGGTTGTTTATCCGCTCAAGTGGGCTATGTGAGCCAGAAACGAACTCTGGAAATGCTCGAATACTTTTTATGTCTCTCCTCGCCCCCCTCACTACGACCAAAAATGAAACGATAAATTACTATTTTCGATACATGTACGAAACCAGTAGCAAATTTTCTGATGTTCTCGATGCGTTTGCGAACGAGTTGTTTGCGCCGCTCCACGCAGGTAAAATTTCATTTCACGAAGTCCTATTTTTTATCATATTCACCAGGCAGTAATATGTTTTCTGTTGCCATGTTGACACGTGAAGGAAAAAGCTCGTTAAGCAGAGAAGGTAAGAAAGGGTATTATGCGGTAAATTTCTACCCCAGGGATGCGTGAAAGTGTGCTCTCAGCATTCTTAGGAAAAAAGGACGCCTTGAGCACCCATCAAAATTTTGTACACTATGGGGGTTATTCTTGTAATAACGCTCAAAGGTCTAGAAGTAGTTGTCGCTTTCTAGCACCAGCGTGCCAGGCCTAGCAGTCAGAGCTGTGACCCCCAACCCGCGGTGCGGTAAGTCGCAACCACGGCGGGTTAGGGCCAGAGGGGAGAAACACGAGTATTCTACTCGGATGAGCGTTTATTGCTCCCGAGCAATACAGAATAGCAGCAACAATACAACCGCCGTAGCGAGGGACTGTTCCGCTCGCGAACGGGAGTGAAAAGAACAAAAGGAAAGAGCGCACGCAAAAATGCAGGGGAAGAAGGTTCCGCTCACCTCGCGTGCCTCCTCGCTCACGGCCTGCGGCGGTGAAGTCACACGCGGTGGCCGGGTGATATGGCAGGGGCAGCGGTCTCCGTGGCAGATCTCTGATCCGTGCGTGTGCACGGCTCCTGCCAGAAGACGAGCGAGCCTCGGGAGAATCGCGCCTTCTCCCGGGCTATGGAGAGGAGGTCTCTCCGTTGTGAAAGGGGAAAAAGTGAAAGTCCCCGCGGCGGCGTCGCGGCGGGGCGCGAAAGGAAGCTTGGGCGGCGTGAGTGCCCTCCCTCGCAAACTTCCCGAACGGCGCACTGTCATGACCGGGATGTAAACCAGCCAAAGAGATATTAAGGCACAGATATCATCGCCCGGGATGATCATGGTGGCGGCAACAGTAGCGGCAATTTCGACGGGTCGTTTGACCCCAAGATGACCCCACCAAAAAGAATGACTAGCTGGGGAGTGGTCGATGGAGCTCTTCCCACGCTCGGCTCGGTGCCAACGACCTTCCCTTCTAGAAGCGTCGATGGACCGACGACAGGGGAAGAAAGGATGCTCCTCGTCTGAGAAGACCCGGAACGAATCAGAGGAAGCCAGCGCAGCTGCGGCCGCGGCGCCATCATGCCACACCTGGGTTAGATAGAAACGAGCTGCTAACAGTATTGTTGCACCGCAGTGCGAAACAGCTGCAGACTTACGTCTCCTCCTCGACAGTTCCCACGGGTGGACTCTACAACAGGTGTCTTCGTTTGCTGTGTTGTGTAGTGCCGATCTTTGTGTCGCGATGAATTGCCGCCTGGTGAAAGGGCGGAGCCTTGGGCTATTTTAACCTGCGCCCAAAGTGAGCACGGACGCTCTGGGCCTTGGGTAATAGGCTCATGCAGTCGCTCGACGCTTTGAACTCTTAATTTTTGTTTCTTTGCTTTTCTGCCTTTCTTTATGTAAATAAGTGTCTTAAAAAGTGCCATTAAACCTGCTTCTTTTCGTATCCCCAACCTTCGAAGCTTAAGACCTATTCCCTCATCCCGGACGAGCCCCCAGGGAGACGCAACAACTGGTCATGCTATCGGACTTACAACTGGTGGCAGCGGTGGGGTGCTGCTACACGAGCCGTGATAACTGGTGGCAGCGGTGGGATGCTGCTACCCGAGTTATAGCAGCGCGCATAGCATCGCGTGATAATTAAACGCGGCCGTTACAATGGGGCAGGGGATTCATGTGGATCCCCACAACACATAAACACAGCGAATTGAACAGTGAGGCAATGGAGCAGCCTATCGTGCTGCTGCGGAAGAATCGCGGTTATGGAAGAATCTGATTGCGAGCGTGAATGTCGGGCCTTAGTTGCTGATAGGCTCCTGCATTGCAAATAAGCTAAAATAAATACAGAGCGCAGTCTATTGCTACAAACGCAAGCGGGGGTGTTTTGTAAATGCTTTTCGTGGTCCGCCTAATGAATCAACCGTGATCAAAACTGACAATCTGAAAAAGTACACAATCTCCATTTCTAAAAATAGCCTTTTTTTTGGAATATATCCCGGTACTTTTTTTTGCTGTGAAACGACTAATATTTTTTGCGTTCTGATTCACTGACGAATACGCAAAGAATTTCATAGAGCAAGGACATAAATATAGCTGCTTATGAAAAACTAATGTTATGAGCTTTCGAAACAGGTGAACACTCGAATGCAAGCACCGAAATAATGGAGGCCATCATGCGTCCCAGTCTGGAATTCTTAGATGAGGCGTCAAATTAATGCGCTGCCAATGACTGGCCGAGGCAGAAAGGACGCTACTGGAGATGTAGAGTTTTCGATGTATACAGCTGGCTGGACCATTTGTGCCTACTTGGAAGAAAAGATCCACAGTCAAAGACGTGAAATTTAAGGGGCCGCAACCATTCTAGATCTCTTCATCTTTTCGATGCATTGGTTTCGAACGCCTTTTTATTTACATCAACTTGTAAGGAGAGGTCTGAGCGTACAGCGGCTCTGGATTTAGCGGAGGGAAGAAGGTCACACTAATGTTGAAGACGTACTACACAGCATAACACAGCTACAACGTATAATATCTAACTGAAGGAAGAGAATTCACAGGCCACCAATGCTACAGTAAATTCACAACACACACAAGACGCAACCACAGTAAACTAAAAAATAAATAACCAAAGAACGAAATAACAATGAGCTCATAATCCAAGGCACATCAAATCAATTCACGACATTGGTTGTCAGACTACCATGACAGCCATGAACAGGTGATACAAGCCCCTCAACGAAAATATTCTGCAGCACGAGTGGAGTTTACCGGGTAGGAAACTCAGTATTTTGGAATTATTTCAGCACAGTTACTGCAATTTTTTGTTAGCACTTGCCTCGGTGTACAGATTGTGATTACGTCAAACGGTCACGTGACGTACCTCAACCAATCAGTGAATTTCATGCCAAGGGCAGGGTGCAAGAATAATTTAGGTGCTGACATTGACTACCCACCGCTGCGGAGAGCGCGCACAGAAATCTTGTTCGCCCTCTAATACATGCCCCGACCGCAGCAGCGCGGGGGCGCTGCGGAGCAGGGTCCATTCCCTTGCGGAGCTGTGGACGCGGCTGAGCGGCGTGACCCGCGTTCGGTGCTGTTTTAGGCTGTGTTTTTTGATGTTTTCCATTCGAAAACAAACGGAGGACAAGTTACGGATTGCATTCTTTATTATGTCACCGATTTTTTGGGCAAAAAAATGCGAAAAGTAACCGGTTACTCTACTTGCTCATCGGCCTTCAGCGTAAAACATAACTCTTTTGCTGAAGCAGCTCTGCAGCAAACAGAGCACCTTTTTGTTGAATATGCAGACTACCACACGGCGTACTGGGACACCATAGACGCGGTGATTGATCATACACGGTGACTTTACCATGTACTGATCACAGCGAAAAATTAATCGCACACCTTCTCCAGTATTACGACAGCATCCGTATGATGCAGCATTTCAAGCACACGAATGCAATCATGACGAAGCAGCCTCCAGAAAAGAAGAAACAGGTCGAGCTGTGCTCAACCTAGCTGGTGTAGGTTCCATTACTCAGTGCACCTTCCAAATAGACGGTTGCTGTGATCGACTGATGTCATGGTCTTGCCTCTAGACTACACAAAAGTTGTCCAGCAAGTTGTAATTCATTCGGTTTTGTACATAGTCTAGTGAACATACGCAGTCATATCTCACAGAAATGGCATACATGTAGTAATAAACTTGTTCGTCCCACAAAATAGCTATTCAGGCCTCAACTGAACAAAAAATGCCCATTGTGTCGTTTAACTTCCGGAAGCGACACATGACTCTTAATGGATGCCGCATTGGAGGGCTCCAAATTTGGACCACATCGGATTATGCACATCACACAGCACAAGGGTACCTTTTGCGTTGTCAGCGGCCGCCGCAGCCGGCATTCAACCTTAGTTCTCCGGCTCAGCAGTCGAGCTTCCTGGTCATTAGGTATCCTCGGGCTTAAAATTCTGGATGTCAAGAGGTAAGCGAATGAAACAATTGAAGCTACTAATGGCGGTCTGGGCTCTCTGTTTGTATGTGGAGCAAGCCACTTTTTGAAGAAGCATCTACAGAGACACACAAGACGCGACATGCCACGGGCGCGGTGCATTTAATTCCTTCAGTGATCTCGTGGCCAGTATCCACCAGCTGTACATTTTCGTGCCACAAAACATGGTGGCATGAAAGGCAGAAGACAAGCCGATAACGATGACATGCCGGTAAAAATTCAGGGGGGCACTTTGTTGACCTAGAGTGCGGTGAGGCGGAAGCCTTAAGCGCGGTGTTGCTGCTTGTGTCACTGATGTGGGGTTAAGATGTTAAGCTTCGCCTCTAAGAGTGGAACGCGACAGCGTCTCTCAACGCTGCCAGGGAGTCCATAGAACGCCATCGCCCGTTCGGTTCTACGCCTTGGTCGTAGGTAAATTGGTTTTTGAGGAAAGGAAATTATCTGTCTCGCATACCTCATTGGACACCTGAACCTCGCCGTAACGGAAAAGGACGAAGATGGGAGTGAACGAAGACACCGTATTTACTATACGCGCCTTTGTTCATTCCAAGCCATCGAGCTGGCATGGCGGAGTGGTTAGCATGCTCGTCTCGCACTCCGGAGACCGGGGTTCGATTCCCTAACTCGACCGATTTCCTACTCGGTTTTCTTTATATATGTGGCCGGACTAGAAAGGTTAACTGGGCTAATTGGTTAATTAAGCAATAAAATAAACTCATTCCCACTTACTTGGAGCATCGCTATACGATCCCTTTAATTGGTTGCATGGTTACTAGCCAAAGTACAATTGGCCCCGTTTGAAATTTGCGCACTGTGACGTCACGACCGTTTCGACCAATTGAAAAGCGTGACATCTGTGGACAACTGCTGCTTACAACGATGAGGCATTAAAGGCTTCCGCCTTAGTAATTATAATAAATATGAAGCTTCATAATTTTCAGTACCCTACAACGCTCGATTGAGATTTTTCGTAGCCCAAGATTATTGAGGTCCACAAGGCGCTGGAGTTATTCTAAACTGACATGCGCCAATCTGTCTTCGCGCAAATATTTTGCCTCTCCTCGTGCCTGCCGGTCTTTCCTTGAGGGAGACAACACTGCTCAGTATCGTCCGTGTCAACGTAAAGGAGTAACGCCAGGGGAATTTCCATTCACTATTTTCGCGTCGCGTAGCTAAACGTGCACTTAACTAGCAATAAAGCGTAGTAAATGCACACTTCGTTTCCTTTTGGTCCCTGCGCTCATTAGTATAACACTGGAGGCGCGCCGGCCGCTTGGCGCGCCGTGCCAAGCGGCCGCCGTTACCCGACGAGCCGAGTTGATAGCCCGCCTCTCGCTCCTGGTATGACGCCACGCTGTGACGTCACTAGACATGATATGATGTCAGGAGTCATTATAAAGGTCAAATGTGCCAAGTGGCCGCCGCTACGCGAAAGGCGGTTCTTGAGAGTAGTACTGCTTTCGCAATAGAGGCATGACACCTCTGCTTACAACCTTCTGTCGACCACAATGAGGCATTAAAGGCTTTCACCTTAATAATTAAGATATCGAAAACACAGCTTGCGTTTTATGCCATGCAAACGAGCAGTACTGTTTGTGCACAGCTACGCCAACAACCTTATCGCAGGGTGGCTGCCGTCGTAATCGCCGCATCCCGAGGGAACTTCGCGCACGGACAGTAAAGGCTAAATGGTGTAATATTATTTTGAAGCATTCATTAAGCGAATACATGAGTTATTTGCCCAACAAGCAGCAGAAAAAAAAACGATCAGTACGTACAGTACGTACGTACGTAACGTTCGTTAGAAGTGAGTTAAACGCTGACGTAGACACACTAAGCTGTAAGTGGTGTTTTGACGGGTGACAGAGGGCACTTGCTCGTGTTGGGTGTTGCCTGTTGCCGGTCGGTTCTTGGCAAGATGCAGAATGATCAACGACCGGTGTTGAGAAGCGAGCTCTTTCGAAGGACCGAGTGAAGCTGGTCCAGGCACCTGGGCGAGAAGGCGAAGGAGCAGTGATCCTGTCCTGACGACCGAGGCCTGTTCACAGAAAGGAGCCTGGAGCTACCTGCGGCTGAACACAGGACGAGAACTTCGAGGAGCCTGGTGTACGAGGGCGCCACGCGTCCGAGCCACGTGGGAGCAGCTCGTCTTTGTGGCGCATTGTCTGGCGGCTGTGGTGCTGTTGTGGTTTTGCCCGCATTCTGCTGGCGTCTCTGGAAACGAGCGCCGTGCGCCCGTCGTCGCGCAAAGCAAGCCCACGCTCTCATCGGACATGTCGCGGCTTGCAGCATGAATCATCCCGCCTCGCCGGCGAGGATCCTTCCTCCTCCTCCTCCTCACCGTCGGTTCGAACTCCTACGACGCTTCGCCGGCCGCCCTTTCCAGTCCGCAAGCCTTCAACGGCCGAGCCCCACTCGACCATTCGTCTAATTTGAACGGTGGCCAGTGCCGTGGCCTGATTGGAGGGTTTGAACGGCTGGTGGCCGCAATGGACACTGGCGGCTATAAAAACGGAGCCGCGCTGAGCCCGAGCAGCAGACGGGCAGCAGAAGAGCCATCACGCCGGAGCTACGCTTGCGCGGGGCCGCTCTACTTCTTTGTGCTAGCCCGTGGTGCTCTCGGTACTTGTATCTATCATGTAAAAGCCCTTGTACACATTGTACATAAGCGTCCTTTGACTCACCGTCGCCTCGACTGCTTCTTGGTTCAGCTCTGCGTAACAGAGGCAGCAGGCTGGTATTTTCCAGTCTCAACCGTGGTGACCAGGCTCGGAGGCCCAGTCCTAACAACGCCCCGAGTAAAATAGCTAGTGTCAACGCTGCGAACGATGTGTGGCTATACATGAGTGTGCTAAATAGTGTGTTTGAATGCAGGCCAATCTTTGAAGCATGTGCAAGTGACGCTCTCCTGTGTATGCGTAAGACACGGACTGCGTCTGCTATGAGTCAATTCTACGTGAGAGGCGAGTGCCAGCGAGTAATTTGATTCAATTTGGTCTTTATTCAGCATCAGGTGATGTTAGGTGCTCAGGCAAAAAGCCAGAAAAGCTTGACTAGGCAAGTGAACCCAATCCTATACAGCCGGGGTAGCAAATATTACATTGCACAATATTAATACATACATCGACAAAAGTACAAACTGAGAGGGCAATGGAATTTTACACAGCATATAAGCCACTCGTAGACACAATCTATACATGAGCAGAAAAGCAAAACATAAAACGCTTACTGTCGTATTTGCAAACAGAAAGAAGATACATAGCAAGCATGACTAGCTAATAAAATAAGTACAAGTGTAAAACATGCGCTATCTACGTAAACATATCACGCAACATTTTCATGAACAATCTCGCAACATCTATGTCATTTTGTGGTAGCTTATTTATTGTAGTTAGCAAAGTGAAGTTTAGCATCTGTTTTCCGTAACTGGCCCGACATTTTGAAATTTTCCGTAATTGAGGACGACGTGCGGGGTATGAAACTATGTTTCTATTTAATTCGGCTAATTCATTCAGGGTTCGGATGTTGTTTATCACGCTCGACCTGTGACATTTGCCTAACCTAAATCCATACATGGAGACCACGCGACTAACGTTCAGTTTTTTAAGTCAGCTGTAGGATATTGGTATAGCACTTTATTCTTATGGCACGTTTCTGCAAGACGACCAACTTGTGCATGCTTTCGGTAGTTGTAGTAGCCCACACTAGAATGACGTGATTAATCAAAGATATGAACCGAGATTTCAAAAGGAGGGTGTTAATGTATGTGGGGAAACTCGGGCAGTAGCGACGTATAAGACCGATGGTGCTAGATAATTTACCGGTCAAATGTTCAATGTGTCTATCCCACGACATGTTTTCACTGAAGTAAATTCCTAAAGATTTATAACATGTTTCTTTGAGCAGGAAGGGAGGCAGTTCAATATTCGTGTTTCGTGTATGAAGTATAACTGATTTAGACTTATTGGTATTTAACTTTTACTTGTTGTATTCACAGGTGTTAATTTGCGAAAGGGTGCCACTCGCACGAGTACCTAAGTCTGAGCCTTTGTTTCCGGAAAAGATCATAGCTGTATCGTCTGCATACAAGGTGTATTTGTCAGGTTCACCTATGCGCACAATGGGGTTAATATATAACATAAAAAGAAACGGATCAAGAATACACTGCCATGGGGAACGCCTGCATACACCGAGGTAACGTCTGAAAAGTGCCCATTTATATAAAAAAATTGTGTGATGCTGCAGATAGGATGATAATAATGATAAAGCCTTACCACGAATTCTGTACTAGTTAAATTTCTGGAGCAATATTTGATGTTTATAAGGTCACAAGCTTTGCTGAAGTGAAGAAAAATACCTAATACTATACGTTTGTATTTGAAGTCATCCAATTTTGTTTTGAGAGAAGGGCCAATTCTGTTGATCTGTTTTTTCGAAAGCCATATTGCGACCATATTGTGTGCGTGGACGTCTTTGTTGCCCGGATCACCCCATAAAATTTGTTGTATTGTGACATTGTTACCATCCATTTGCTTTGCCTCTCTCTTTCCTTTCCTTCACATTTACCCTCTGCGGTGTAGCAGGACAGAGTCACGTCAGCAGTCTCACCCTTTCGTCTAATTAAACTTTACTTACTCTGCACCTCTTGTCGATGTAGTTCAAGTAAGGGAGACGGTCGTTTGACGCATGAATCATTTCTTTATTACTGAAAATTTCTCAAAGGAATTATACAATAGCCAAAATATTCTTCATAGGTGCCTCTCCTGGGCGCCGTCGAAACGACAAGAAGCCGGCTCCACCATCTAGCCCAAGCTGCATAGAAGTAAGATGAGAGAGACGACGCTTATTCACAGTGTAGAAAGGTTCCAGTACGACTGTACACTCCAATACAGTAGCTCAGAACCCCACACAAGAAATGCTTGAAGTGAAGTAGTGAACAGATGCCGATGCAATCATCTCACTTCCGTTTACCTTCGTTACCTGCGTTTCTCCCAAAAATACCAGTGCCGCATGTAAAGTTCTCATACAATGCGCTAGTACAAACCAGACTCGCTTAAACGTACGTCTGCTCAAAGAAACTTTAGGGCGATTTTTCACATAATTCAGAATAGCCACCAAAACATGGAGTTCGGGATTATAGGCAAGGACTACGAGTTTTCTTGTATCCTTATACACGCGATCCTTTATAACTGAACGTCCTGGCCTACAGTGTAGCCATCCATATTCAGCGCTGTCTTAATACTTCTTGCTATTACAGTGAAGTGTGAGCTTTGTCGTGCTTCCCCTGCAGTGGCAGCCGCTGTTTGCCTTCGACTGGTCGTGCTAGCTTACCGTATTTAGTACAATACTGGTCGAGGCGTAGTATTAATAGAGGTCCTAAATTCGGAAACCAGAGAAAGGAAAAAAATTGTAATGATGTGTCGGAGACAAGCAGAGGATCGAAGCCACCAGCATTCAGATAAGGCGACCGGCGTGACACATAGTACATCATAGGAGTAACAGCACTCCGCTGGACCTATCACCGAAGTTAGGCACTTGATGCTGAGCAACGCCCGATAAAACATCCAAGGCGTAGAAATCTTCATTTCGTTCGATTTAAGCAAGGCACTAACGCGGAACGTCTGAAGCGTCGCGGCATTGTCGAACATTAACAAGAGTAGTCCTCAAAAGCGGCACGTAAAAACGAAAGGCGCTATAGCACGTGGCTGCTTGCCCGAGCATCTTGCTCAATATTTGGAAACCTTCTACGCCTTCTTCCAAAGACGACGGCTCGCTTAAACGCTGCCGAGCCGCGCGGCTGAACCATTGGGAGAAGATTCCCCCTTTGCGACGGGCCCCCGGCTGGGATTGTGACGGCGCGGCGAGCCTCAGTGTTCAATTTCGTATGGGCCTTATCTGAAAATCGTCCGTTTGCAAAAGAAAAGCAGGATGGAAGCAGGATAGTTGCAGCAGGCGAATATTATGGTGAAAGCTTCACGTGGTGCGGAAGGAAAGAAATTTCCACAACACCATCCTTCAGTTCATTCTCTCCCTTCCTTTCTTGCGTTTACATTTAAGTTGACACCTTGACCTGACCATGATTCTTGCATTGGTGTAGTCTCTAGTTCGGAGAGCGCGAATTTGGAAAAGCGGGTTTATCTATAGGCCAGTAAATAGCGTTGGTAACAAGATAAGAATAATATAGTATGCACTGAACAAAGGTTCTAAAATGGCGACCATGGTGCATTCTTCAATTTTGCTGTGGCCTCAGCTGCCCTATGTAAAAAGTCTGCCCTATACAGCCAATTTTTTGAAATTAAACGCTAACTTTAGTGTTTTCAATTCACTTTAGGTTTTCCTCACGTGCACGCACTGAAGGACCGCGAATAATTTCATCTCTAGGTAACTTCATGCAACTATTTATGGGGCCGAATATCGAGGCATAAAAACTCATCGAAGTCTGTATTCTTCACTGTTCGAAAAAACCGTCTGGTGCGATTAAACGACAGCACACGTAGCTTGGAAGGCCAGTGGGGTCCGGCTGAAGGCGTCACCCGCATGGTAACTTTGACACCATGCCCGACGCTTAGTATCGAGCAGCATCCAAAGCAGACCCGATCATACGCGAGTCAAACGTTGCACCGAAAACATATTACGAGTGATGCTGGAAGATAGGAAGAGCGAAAGTTTGTAAGCCCATTGCGGCTTAGTGAAAGTAAGAAGTAAGGTAGAACCATGGTGTAAGAATATATTTAGGTGCTGACACTGCGCCCGGCGGCGCGATCAGATTGTGTTCGCTCCTCCTGGCGCTTCTTTTGAATGCGGACAGATGGCGCCAGGCGATGGGGTCTTGTCTGGTCGCCAAGTTGCAGCGACCGTAATGCCGGTTTTGGGCGAACGATCGGTGCCGCGGAGTGTGTGTGCGCTTTGTTAAGTTCGTCAAGGCGCAAGAGAATTGAAACTGCTCTCGACATGAAATTATTTTAGGCTACTTCGTGTTTTGCTTGATGGGACTGCATGAATGGGTGGAATAAGAGCGAGCATGTGGCCCTGCGATACTTTTAAGCTCTTTATCGAAATGCGTTCATTGCAAAGTTTTTTTCGTTCAGGCGCAAAAATGCTCAGAGCATAGCTGACTATGCTGACTATTAAATATAAACGGTCGGTCGCAACGCGCAATCTCCCATATTTGGGCCAAAGAGCCTTCGCGTACATTCAGACATTGGTTGAGCAGTGTAATGCGCCGACGCTGTGACATGATGCCTGCTTGTTGACAACATGCTTAACTTCGCCCAACTAAGGTTTTTTTAATGTGCGGAGAAACCTCAAGGGCCTTTCCGCATTCCGTCCGATAGATTGCCTCCGCAGCCTGGAATAGAACCCGCACCCTTGTGGTGCGTTGCGGAACGCCTCCAGCGTGATACGAATGAGCGCAGGGACCGAAAGGAAACCATGTGTGCATTTACGATGTTTTTTTTTAACGGCTGGTGCAGCGAAGGTTTTAACTACGCGACATGAAAATAGTTAGGGGAGCTTCCCCTGGCGTTACTCCTGCCAAGATCATCTTTTACGCCGACACCGACGACGCTCAGCTGTGTTGTCTCCCTCAATGAAAGACCGCCGTGCACCCGCAGAGGCAAAACATTTACGCGAGCCTAAACTGGGATTGGCGGATGTCAGTTGAAAATAATTACAGCGACTTGTTGACCTCAACAATGTTGCGCCACGAAAATCTCCACCCAGTGCTCTAGGGTCCTGCAAATTGGGCAGCTGCATATTTGTGATAAATATTACCGGCTTGTCTTCTGCGTTTCATACGAACATGTTTTTTGGCACCAAAATGTACAGCGGGTAGAAACTGTCCACGAGATCACTGAAGGAGATTAAATGCTCTGCTGCCACGGCATGTCGAACCTAGTGTGTCTGTGTACATGCTTCTTCAAAATGTGGCTTGCTCCACATAGAAACAGAGAGCCCACACCGCCATTAGTAGTTTCAATTCTTTCATTCGCTTACCTCGTGACCTCCAGAATTTTGAGCCCGACTGCTCCGGAGAACTAGGGTTTAATGCCGGCTGCGGCGGCCGCGAAACAACGCATAGGTGCCCGTTTTCTGTGATGTGAAGAATCCGATGTGGTCTCAATTTGGAGCCCTCCAATGCGGAATCCATTGATACCCATGTGTCGCCTTCGGAAGTTAAATGCCACAATTGGCATTATTTGTTCAATTGAGGCCTGAATAGCCATTATGTGAAACAAACAAATTTGTTACTACAAGTATGCCCTTTCTGAGAGATATGATTGCGTATTTTGGCTAGATTATGCACAAAACACAATTAATCACAACTTGCTAGGCTACTTTTGTGTAGTCTAGAGGCAAGACCGTGACAGCAATGTTGATCACTTCAACCGTCTATTTGGACGATGCACTGAGCAATGGAACCCTCACCAACTAGGTTGAACACAGCCTGGCCCGTTCCTTCTTTTCTTACGACTGCTTCGTCATGGCTTCATTCATGTGCTTGCAATGTTGCCTCATACGGATGCTGACGTAATAGTGGAGTAGATGCGCGATTATTTCTCTTCCTTGTGATCAGTATACAGGAAAGTCACCATGTATGTATCAGTCACCGCGTCTATGGTGTCCCACTACACTGTGTGGCAGTCTGCATATTCCGCAAAGGGCTGCTCTGTTTGATTCATAAGGTAAAATGTGTTCAAATTTGGATGAGTAAGACTTCTCCTGGTCTTCACATTTGTGAGAGCTGCTTCAGCAAAAGAGTTATTTTTTTCGCTCACGGCCGATAAAGAAGTAGAGCAACTGGTTGCCTTTCACATTTGTTTGCAAAAAACCGCTGAGATAGTAAATAATGCAGTCCGTAACTTGCCCTCCATCCGATTTGGAACGGAAAACACTGAAAAACAAAGCCTAGAACGGCACCTAAAGCCGAGCACGCCGCTCAGCCGTGTCCGCCGCTTCGGAAGCCAATGAACCCTAGAACGCAGCGCCCGCCGCATCGCTGCGGTCGGCGCATATACTAGAGGGCGAACAAGATCTGTGCGCGCTCTCCGCCGCGGCGGGCGGTCAGTGTCAACACCTAAATTATTCTTACACCGTGGGTGGAACTAATTCGCTGAAATTTCTGTGGAGTGCTATGTCATCGTCATCATCATTATCTTCATAATGGCATAATCGCCAGGCAGACTTCGCCCACAGCAGGGTAAACGCCTCACCCATGTCTCTCGAATTACCCCTTACCTTTGCCAGCTGGGGCCACCGTATCCCAGGAAGCTTTTTAACCTCAACCGCCTATCTAACTTTCCGCCGCCCCC
Organism: Amblyomma mixtum; assembly: GCF_055824585.1. Classification (NCBI taxonomy): domain Eukaryota; kingdom Metazoa; phylum Arthropoda; class Arachnida; order Ixodida; family Ixodidae; genus Amblyomma; species Amblyomma mixtum. The sequence goes on along the minus strand of NC_143014.1, from coordinate 261,619,526 downwards.
TCTACACTTGTCTTCACTTGAAATCCACCCCGTTACCGTTAACGACGAGCAGTTATCTTGCCTTCCCATTACGTGCTCTTCCCAAGCTCATTTCTTGCACTTGATTTAGACTAGGGTGTCATTAACCCGCGTATATTCCCTCGCTCGCACTACCCGCCCCCAGACTCTTACCGTTACAAATATCATTTTTCTTTCCATAGCTCACTGCGTTGTTCATACGCTGAATCCTTTAAATTAGCCTCCAGGTTTCTGCCGCCTAGGTGAGTGCCGGAAATTGCAATTGTTACTTGCTTTTCTCCTCAGGGGTATTGGTAAACGGTCGTTCATAATTTCTGACATACTGCCGTATGCATTCCACCCTATTCTTATTCTTCTTGTTAATTCCCTCTCACAGTCCGGTCAGGGGTCACTACCTGCCCTAAGTAGACTTATTTATTCCCTTACCACTTCCAGCACCCGCCACCAACTGAGAATTAGTGTTACACTGTGAGACTCTAACAATGATTTGATTTTCTCCACGTTAATTTTTAGACCGAACGTTCTGCTCTGCTGTCTAACTCACTGGTCATTTTTTTGAAGTTCCGCTCCTGAGTCACTTGGCAAGGCAATTTCATTTAAGAATCGCAGATTACTCAGGTATTCGCCGTTAACTCTTATTCTCTATTGTTTCTAATCGAGGCTTTGGATTACCTCCTGAAACAGGCGGTGAATAACATTAGCGAGATCGCGTCTGCCTGCCTGACACACTTCTTTATTGCAAATTTATTGCTGACTTTATGGAGGAGAACAGTAGCTGTGCAGTCGTTCTAGACGTCTTCCGTAACTATCACATTAGTCTCAACAGCACAGTGATTCCGCAATACCTGCATGCCTGCTGAGGCTTCCACTGAGTGAAATGCTTTCTCGTAACCCATGAAGGCTGTATATAAGGATAGGTTATATTGTGGGCATTTCTCTCTCACCTTATCGGTAGTGTGAATATGGAATACTTTCGAGTATCCCTAACGAAAGCCTGCTTGGTCATTGGTTTCATGAAATGTAAAGTTGTCCTGACTCTATTGGCGATTACTTTAGTCAGTACCTTGTAGGCAACGGAAAGCAAGCTGACGTGTCTGTACATTTTCAAGCACTTGATGTCTCCTTTCACATGAATAAAGGTAATGCTAGACCTCTTCCAAGCATCTAGTACGTTCGAGGTTGTAAGGAATTCCGTATACAAGGTGGCTAGTTTTTCTAGCACAACGTTCTCCCTGTCCTTCAACAGATCTGCTCTTCCCTGATCCTGACCAGCTACTATCCACCTTCGCATTGCTCCTAAGGCTTTAATTCATCTTCGTTATTCGCGGGATGGCCCTTTGCTGTGCGCTACTGCCTCTCTCACCGGCGTTATTATTACATTGGCTGCTGTACAGATTTGTGTAGAACTCTACGGCTACTTTGACTATCTATCCATATTGTTAATGACATTGCCCTCTGTCTTTTACCGCTTACATCTGGTTTTTACCTACTACCCTCGGCTGCTTTTAGACTACCTCAGTTCTTTAGAGCATGCTGGGTTATCTCCATATTAAGCTTCATTATTTCGTCTGGCTGGCCCTTATTTATTAACATTACAGTTTTGCAAGTTCTGATCTCTCTGTAGGATTAGAAGCTTTCACACTTTCGGATTTCTTAAAGACACCTTTCGTTTCCTGAGACAGCTTGCCGGTATCCTGTCTAACCTTAGTACCACCTACTTCTACTGTACATTCCTTAATGATAGCTGGAAGATTATCATTCACTCGTTTAAACAATAAGATCGTCTTCCTAAGCTAAAGCTTAATATCTGCTTTGCGGCAATATCCTATGTTTCTCTGTTTTCGCTCTCACCGCTAACTCGATAATCAGCTTCCCCTTCACTAGTTTCTTCCGTTCCCTCTTCAACTTTAAGAAAATTCGAGACTTTACCACCCTCTGGTTGCTACAACGCATCTTTCTGAGGCTTTCCACATTTGCACGATTCCAGGGTTAGTGTATAGTATGAAGTCTATATCATTTTAGTCTCACCATTGGGGCTCTTTCGCGTCCATTTTCTGTTTTCTCGTTTTGTACAAGGTATTGATGATCCGTAGATTATTTATCTCTGGGGGCGAATAACTCCATACTGCTATTCCTGGAGCCGACGCCGTGGTCGCCTACAACCTGGTCTCCGGCCTGCTTCATTCCTACCTTCGCACTGAAGTTCCCCATCACTACAGCCCACTGTGAATTTACTTTGTTCATTGCAAATTTCAAGTCTTCATAGATACTTTCAACGATCATTATGGCTGGATGTAGGCGAATATGCATGCACTGCCTTCAGCACGCACCTCTTACTAAGCCTAATTACGATAGCTGCCACCCTACCGTTATTAGTATGGAACTCATTTATGTAGAAAATGGAAAATCGAAAATTCTTTGCATCTCACAGAATATATCTTCCAGAGGGGACACAAGAGACAAAGCTGCAGTATGCGGCTTGGAGGCCCATTGTGCCAGCAAGCTGCATCCTCAGTGAAGAGAAATCCACACCTACTTCTCGTTTGTCCGCTAATCCATGGTAGCTCAATACGTACCCGAGTTTAGCACTGCATACTCCTCATCTGTCCTAACCTCACTAAGCCACATCACATCCCATTTAAAAGCCGATAGTTACAGCACTGCTAGGCTAGCCTCAGTGGAAATGGTTCTACCAATAAACGTTGCCAGGTTCAGTTACAAACGGCGACCTGTCCAGGCCACCGATTCTCAGCACCCTCTGCTGCGTCACAGGTCTGGCTGCCGCCTTAGTGAGTTCCGCCGCTGCCGCTTGAGAGTGACGGCACGAGGGTTAAATGGTTTGTTCATAGAAGGTTGTGGCCAAGCTGTACACCAGGGTGGAGAAATCATGCTCTGGAAAGAGAGAGCGTTGTGGGCTCTGCGTTGTCGGTCGTACACCACGTATGGTTACGCAACCCCATGAACAAGATGACATTATTTTTTTCAACCCAGTAGAGACCTGAGCGGGATCGGGATTCGAACCCCGATCATTTTGCACTCCCGGTGTATATTCTACCTCCACACCATTGCTAAAGTCGAAACTTATAATGCGACGCTAAGATAGGAGGAGGCCTCCTTCTTCACCACTACTGTGTAGCAGGATCTCAGACTAGAAACTCTGGTTTATACCTTATGGAAATGTAAGAACCAGATTAAACTTCCTTTCAAGGTAAAAGTGGCTTATAGGTCAAAAGCGAAATCATAGGAAAATTTGAATAAGAGGGAAGAAAGTGCAAGCTGACACTTTTCGCCATCAGACCTTGTAAATAGACCCTCGAGGTAAAGGTCCCTCTAGCTGCTTGCTAACTGGTAGCACAGTCCCCTTTGGCACGCTTGAGACGACCAAATCAACGCGAAGAATTTTTGAGAGACTGCGAGGCGGCTGTTCCGTTTCCTAGTTCTTGAAACAACGCTAGGAGCTGTATGCAGGCACAGGTTAGATGCGGATGGAGTGTGCATGCGCTGTTGAGCGGTACTCACGCTATCGCAACGCAGTGCAGCAGCAGCAGCAGCAGCCCCGCAAAGGCCCGTACTAGGACCACCGCCGTCGAATGCGCCCTCCAGAACGGTGCGCCTCCAGGAGCGTCGTGGTGGTGGAGGTCGGCCACGCCAACGCCATCATGAGCATGGAGGCCACCACCCACACGCCGATTTGAACGGCCCAAAACCATTGTTTATGCCGCAAAAAGGCTACGGGCCATAAATTGGCGATGGGCTGCAAAATGAACGTTGAGACAACTTATAAAGCAGCCTCTACAAAAAATACCTTAACGGGTAACTCAACTTAGCCGGAAAGCACCCGCGTCCGATTAAAGAATACATAACTTATAGACGGTAAACCTGCGCTGGTCGGTGGTTTTCTGATTTTTGAAACAGCTACTTCTCAATAAGGTGGCAATGTCGTGTACCCCGATGAACGCAGGCTGCAAGCCACCAGCATTCAATTAAAGCGGCCGGCTGAACATAGCGCATCTCTGAGCAGCGGTGGCGTCGTGCGGAATTAGCCACTGAACTTTGACACTTCGTCCTCAGCAACGCGTGATAGAACACGGCCGCGAAGACACCTTCATTGCGTTCCATTAAATTAACAGAAACACGCAGAAAACCCAAAACGTCAGCAATGCAGTCTGCAATCCACAGTAACACTGAACGGCTGCACAAATGCATGGCGTTGCTATCGCATGAAAAAAGCCGTACACGCTGCTTTGCCGAGAATCTTGAAGAATTTCGGCAACCTTCGACGCCTCCGCACGAAAGACGACTGCTTGCTTAAGCGCTGCCAATGCGCGTTGCTGAATGACTAGGCAAGTTTTTATTTTTCAAAAAGGCCCCGATCGCTGCGTTGAGAGCTTGGCGGTGGTCCGCTCTCATCATCGTAACCACTATACGAAAATATTTATTTTGAGACAGAAGAAAAGCATGGTACGATTGCGTAAAAATTGGCAGTGATTTAGCTCTGGTTAAACCTGGAAAACTGCAAAAGCAACGTGGAGAGAGAGAGAGGCGATGGAGAGCGCACGGCAGCGGCGACGGCCTCAGCACGCTAGCTATGCGCCGCTACTGCGCATGCGCAACTGGCGAGCGCGGCGGCGGCACCGCTGAGTCACCCGCGCACCGACGGCGGCGGCGCGCCAGCTGTGCGCCGTGTGACGTCACAGCTCCTCGCTCATGTGCAGTATGGCCTTTCGCCAGCTCCGCGAAATGGCTTGGCGACTCGTGAAAAAAAAATTTCTGAGAGGCAACCTAAGTGGCAGATGGGTCAGCTGAGTCACGTGATCTTGAGGCGTTATCACAAACTGCCCGAGGAATCGTGAGCAAATTGGTCGCGAAAGGTTGCTCAGAAAGAGCAATCGGTGTCGCGTGAGCCCCACGTTTGCCATCACGTGCCAACGAAGGGCAGCGGGGCGTCGCTTGTCTGCCGGATCAATGCGCCAGAAGTGGTATGAGGACTTCGGGGATCAATGAATGTCAAATAGAGGATGACAAATTGCGCATACTTGCGAATGAACTCATTAACGGAGTCATGTCATACTCTTGAGTCGTAGCTTATGTGCCCCCCTCAATTTATTTAGTTCACCCGCGCTACTAGGCGCATTTTCTGATTTCGTGCATGCGTACGTACGACATACAGCACGTACAGTCGAGACGAAAAAAAGATTGAAATAATGAAGTCACTGGAGTGGCGAAAATCGCACTATGCGGCTGGCACAGCGCTGTCCTTCGCGAACACGACCTTAACTTTTATTATCGACGTGTTCTTAACCACAGCGCCGAGCGCTGCTGTCTCCAACACCGGTTACACTTCACGGTGCTAATCTTTTTTTCGTCGCGACTCCGCGTACTTACGTCACCGTCTCTGCAGCGTGCTTTGTGGCTGCGGCCCACCTGCCCACTGTGTTGTGGGCAAACTGCCAGGTGTGTACACCTGGCATGCCTTCACCTGAGTGAAGGCCTTGAAGGTAAATATCTTCCAGGCAAAGGCCTTCAGGTCAAATACCTTAGCTTGTAAGGACATTAAGTATTTACTGTAACTAGTGTAAGACTACACGGTATTCCGCGCTGAGCCATTCTAAAGAGTATGCTATTTTTTGTTGTGTCAAACTCTCGCTTCAAAATAAAAATGCACCTTAACCTTTCACAGCGCGACCCCAGTGAGCTTTTACTGGACATTTTCAGATATGTGGTGTGTACCCTGGTTCAGACCGAGTACGATGTCGGCCAAGGCGTCTATTCGGAGGAACTCAGGAAAGAAATATTCGAAAATGCCCCACCTTGGCAGTCACTGGGAGGTCGGCTAACGGCTCTGCCGGGATGGGTCCAGTTGCGGGCTGACATTCATGATGGCATCCTCGGTCCTTGTCCTGGAGCGGAGCGGTGCCGCCCATCGCCAGCGCCGAGTGCCCCGTGTCTGCGGTGGCTGACCCAGGCATAGGAAACGCGTTGGACGAGGTCGGAGACCTGCGACCGCCAAGATGAAGACGGAGCGCTGGTCGTAATGTCAGCGCCGCTCCCGTCGCAGGGGCCGACTCCTTGTTGAGGAATGGCCAGGATACCACGTTGAACTCAGGAGCCTCGTCAGCCAAGCGAAGTCTGCGAGCCATGGGCTGATCTAACGGCGGTCGGGAGCCAAGTACAATCTGGCCACGTCCCATCCACGAAAGAGCCTCTGACCAGAGTCGAAGAGCTGGAAGAGGAGCGCGGGCGCAACGAACGCCACGAGGGAATCTTCTTTGCCTTCTGCTCCGTGTTCTTCAAGGCGCGTGTGCAACAGTAGGTGCTGGGGATCACTGGCACGTGTAGGCAAATGTAACAAAATTGAAAACGCTCAGCATAGGGCAGAAAAAAACCGGAGGGGGGAAAAACGAGGTAGGTTTGTCACAAAAACTGGATTAAAATCCATATGTAATTAGAACACACTAGGAATTTCATGTCCGATTGAAACTCCTTTTATTCAAAGCCCGTATGTGCATATTTCTAACACATCTATTAAGGCATGTCGCAGAACAGTTGTAAAGACGGCCCAGTCGAATTGTGACACTTTGCCCAGTGAACTCAGAAATGCCACCGTCTAATACACCGCGGAAACGCATTTAAAATGCAAAGGACATACTAAATATGGTGCAATCTCATTTTTGTGCGTATGGAATAAATTGGAGGAGTAAATTTGCTATGTTACCAAATTAAATCAAGACTTCCAGTTCCCATCGCGCACATTTTAAAAACTTATAAATTTTATGGGTATTTTAAATTATGATATTAGCAAATTAAATTAGTAAAAAGCGTAGCATTCGAAAAATGACATTAATGAAAATTTTATGCTTAACAAGAGACACGGGTGTTTTCATTGCTTTGAAATGACTCAAACAAATATGAAGCGGCTTCTTTGCCTGTACATTTGCACAGAACCATTACAACGCCTGCTAAATGTTTCCGAACTGCTACGCAATGAAGTATCGAGGAACGCCGACCCTAACAGAAAGCTTAAATGCTCTTTGGGCTGCGAAAAAAAGGTTCACGCAAATATATACGCGCTAATTTTTTTCAAGCTAGGAAAAGAGATCTCAACAAGTTGCAATTCTTCACTATAATTAACATCTCGTACGAAAGACAAGCATGCAGGTGAGCACACAGCCAAGTGGTGCTGCTGTTAATGGAGAATTAGTAAGATCAGCGCTTTTTCTGTATTATCCTCGGATTTCCTTGCCACCTCGGGCTTCCGAGCAGTGATAGCCACCACTGGCAATTGTCACTTCACTGCCGCATTTAGAGCGCTGCAAAATAGTGTAATGCATCTGAGTAGAGCTGGGAATGGGCAGAATCAGAGCACATTTTAAACGACGACAAACATAAGGGTCACGACTCACAACGTAGCACACGTTCTAATGGCTTCCCCATCGTGCGTCGAACCTATTCAGGCGCAGTATGGGCAAGAGACGAACTTTCATGATTCAGTAACTGTAACTTTGCACTACTCACAACATCCGAGGGGCGGAGTAAATGCAAGAATTAGACGACGTCAGCCAGAGCAGCGTTATTGGTTCGCGAGCGTGAGAAGTGATTATCATAGCGGTAACCGCCACCGCGTGCTCTAAGCTTTCAAATCACAGGGAACAAATTGTGACACGTAGTGTAAATTCATTCATCGCAACGCAACAAGGAGAATGCCGATTTCTTGCCCTGTACTTACATGAAGCACGTGCCCGCTTCTCCAGATGTCTCGGGAGTTAGTCCTTCGCAGGAACCATCATCCGAACTGCAGCCTGCTACAGCCGCATTAACGGATTCAAGGATACATCCGAAGCCTACGGGAGGGCCGAACACCCGAGATACTGGACTGTCACACGAGAGAGGAAGTCGCTGCGTCTGTAGAGAGATGGCCACCTCGTG